>NW_019416512.1:328815-377656 GCF_000390285.2 Anoplophora glabripennis
TCGGCACCACCCTGTATACAATTTTTTTGTAATTGTATAAAAAAATAAATTTAAATTAGTCATATTTATTTTGAAATTTGAGAAATTTAAACAAAATTTTTTTTATTCATATATTTTTTTTTATTAAATATAAATTTTTCTTCTACATCATACAACTTGCTGGTAATAATTTTTTTCTTTGTGCGTGGGCCCGTAGACTAATAGTTTCATAACAGAAAATCTAAAACTATGCCACAAATGAACAACTTTAAACAATATCTTACAATAAATTAGAAAAAAATAAATTACATACAGATACTGTTAATTTGGAAAAAGATCCATTACGAGACAAATACCTTAAACACCCCCAAAACAATAAAAAAAACAATTCCTCCTTTTCTCCTTCTTGAAATATCCGAAAAACAAAATGTTTGCCATTAAAGTCCTGGATGAAGCCTCGCCTCGTAAGCTGTTGTGAAACCAAGGGCCTCCCTAATACCATTACCTCGACCAACATTGTTTGACTTGCTCTAAATACAATACAATTTGTCAACATGCATCGAGCCCTCGCTAAGGTACATATTAAATCCCACGAAGCATTTACAAATTAGATAGCATGCCATTTGTCAGACATCGTTTATCGTCTGTGAGATCCACCGGAACAGGCTGTGAGTAAATGCAACATTTAATTACGCCGATGCTTCACTTAAATGGACTAGATTCCCTGTTGAATTAGTAACGTATTTGAGGGACTAGATGATTGCTTGATTTGCGTTTAGGTTCGTGCTTCGACGAGTGGAATCCGATAAAACAGATAAATGACGAAGTAAAGACATGGTTACTAGATGTTCCTCTACCGATACAAACTAACTGAAAACACGCACAATAACAAAGTAATCAGTAAGCTGTGCAGATCCAATATTCATATCTAATCTACAGATGTGAATATTCATTACAACTAATAATATTAAGTTCAAATATGAGGCGTCATCGTTTAGTGATGTCGCTACTTGTGGTTTAGTCAGTCTCTAATCATACGCTGTAAAAAAATGAGTTGTACTCAATAATGTTTAATAAAGTAGCTATTTGTATCATTAGAAATTGCTTAAGGTTGTAACATAGCTTTCACCCAAGAATTACCCAAATTTTTATGACAAACAAAAACGTGATAACGAAAAGTCGATTTTCATCTCTCAATTTCAAGAACAATTTATGACCGAAAAAAAATTGTAAAAACTTGTGATGACGTTTTTACAAGACCTACCCAAATCCGATGATTGTCTACCAAGTATATCGACAACAACGAGGCAATAGATATTATTCTTGAAATATCGGGGTTTGAAGTTGCCAGGTCCTATCAGTAGTTACTAAAGACTAAATTACATTGTTGCGACTAAACGGCTTAGACAAAATTGCGGTTTATTTTAATAAAAGCGTAATGACACCACCGCCTTGTGCAATGCATAACTCGATCCTCCGTCGAAGCTCTCGTTCCCAGTTGTAGTTCTCCATATTGTTTTTCACTTCATCAAACGCAATTAGGCTTTCCCATTGCATAGGTAAGTGTCTCCACATGTTCCCACATGAAAAAGTCCAACGGGTTGAGATCTGGAAATCGCGGTGGCCAAGCAATTGGACCACCACGAGCTATCCATCGACTTGGATACTTTTCATTGAGGAAATTGGTGACACCTCTTCCATCATGTAAAGGAACATCGTCCTTCTGATTTGAAGAGGAATGTTCTGAAGTAGTAGAGATAGATCGTTCTCCAAAAAAGCCCGATATATCTCACTGTTTAAATTTCCGTCGAAAAAATGTGGTTAAAAAAAAACGTTATTAATTATTCCAACCCAAAGAGACGGGAGAATCTTCTCTGAAAATGGGTTTCTCTAATAGCATGAGGGTCTTCGATTGCATACGATCGTTGTGGAAATTGTTAATTCCATATCTTGTAAATGTAGCTTCGTTACAGAAAAGTGTTCTTGAAAGAGTATCTAGCTAGATGATTGCTCCATCATTCACAAAGACGAACTTGGGGAAAATCCGTGCGGATAAGTTCTTGTACCGTTTGGTAATGATAGGCATGCAGTCCGTTATCTCGCAGTGTCCTACTGTTCCAGTATGTTCAGAAATTGTTTCTTAGAATAAGTTCTCTTTCACAAGTCGATTTAAGGAACGCACCTGTTAATCGAAGAGTTATGAAGGTTCTATTGAACGTTTGCTTGTCTGAATGACGGCGGTTTAGATATCGTCGTTGATATTGCCTAACCGAGGCAATGCTAGTACCGTTGCAATATCCATACATGAAATTCATGTATGCGTAATCTTCATTTCAATAAATTAAAGGCGTGATTTTAACACAAATGACGCAAAACAACTAGTTCTATATCAATCAATAATCAATTTATAGCCATCGAAACCTCTTTAAAAAACTACTACTCAAGAATGGAGATGCAGGATCCTCTGGCTCAGTCCCGGTTAAACCCAGCGATGAACCGGTTTTATTCCCGTCCGGGAAAAACTCTAAAGTTTCAACTTTATAGAATGTAGAGTGTCTCATCCATTAGACATCGCTACAAGTTTCACATATGCCTCTCCGAGAGTGCCTTAAGCTGTCATTTACATGAGAAGTGCATTAGAGTAATGCAACCGAATTTTATTTGTAGAGGAAATACCAGTGTTATTTTTGTAAACAGCGGTAGAGCTTAACAAATAAGAAGACGTGAAGTTCGGGGATTCAAGAGGACAATATGGACAAAATATGAACAGACGCGCTCATATTTTTCGAGAAAATGCGATAATTTGATTGTATTCTATTGTATTCTGTAACTTGACAATGAAAACAATTGGAGATTTACCTGTTTCTCTTAAATGCGTAAATGTCTGTTTGATATTCAATTTGGTTGCAAAATAGGATCGTTATCAAATCAAAATGTTAAATAAACTACATATAAAATAAAGTCGACAAGCAGCATAATTACTTTTGTGGGTACGCATGTTCGCAAGTGACCCATTTTTAAGCACAACGTCAAGAACGCCGCCGGACGCACCACGGGGTTCCCGGAAGACGACCCCTGCAGATTGGCGCCAAGGAGCAGGGATATCTACCAGCAACTACCAATATACATACCTACGACCAACCCGATACACAATAGGACTCTCCAACGAACACTCACCGTCAACAAGTTTTTTCAATACAAGTTTTCTATACATTAGTTTTCAATAAAATTCTTTATTATTACCGTTGACAGAGCATTTATTTCTTGCTGTACAGCGAAAGCAACCCTCACTTTTTTTATGATGATTTTTTTACAGACAGATTTAAAATTAGGAACTACATACACATGTTACACTACATACTACATGTTATGTACATTGACAATTCGGTTATGTTGCTAAATTGGCAGTACCGATAGTGGCCAATAGTAGTGACTAGTCGGTTAAGTGTAAATCTACAATAATATAGTTTATATATCGTTTATTTGTCAACATGATAGACAATTACAGCAACAAAATTACGCAAAAATTGAGATTTAGAAAATAATTACACAGGTCAACATTTTATCTAAGAATAATCACCGGACCTGACCAGGGTACTTATAGGTTTTTTGGATCGCTGATTCCGAATACGAGGTTGGCTAAGTTCCATCACGTCAGGTTCAAGGTCATTTGAAGGTCAAATGGCCAAAAATGGTCGAAAAAATCTGAAAAAATACACACGTATGTTTTTGGGGTAGCCGAGTTCAAAGCCGCTGC
Source organism: Anoplophora glabripennis (assembly GCF_000390285.2). Taxonomy (NCBI): domain Eukaryota; kingdom Metazoa; phylum Arthropoda; class Insecta; order Coleoptera; family Cerambycidae; genus Anoplophora; species Anoplophora glabripennis. The sequence continues at coordinate 332,552 of NW_019416512.1, forward strand.
TATTTTAACCATTCAAAGACATCTAAAGGTCCTATCAAGGTCATTTGGAGGTCAAATCGAGAAATATGGTCTAAAAAATCTGAGAAAATTTACACGTATGTTTTTGGAGTAGCTGAGTTAAAATCCGCTGTCAGTTTCAGCCCTGAAGGACATCTGAAGGTCATATGAAGATCATATGAAGGTCATTTGAAGGTCAAATCGAGAAAATCGGTCTAAAAAATCTGTCTCGTAACACGATTACGTGTGGTTGCCATGACGGCACGAGCGCCGTGACTCAGGGACTTTGCCGGGTAGTGAGAAAACTCCGTTGCCCACCGTCACCACGTGGAGGTGCCCTGGGTGCAACCACACATTATCTGTTACTAAACTATGTAACACATTATACAATTCAGGATGCTACTACAGAATGTATAAATGTACTACAGAAATATGAATATGTGTATTGACCTCAAAATTTCCTTTAAGTGACCTTGCAGGATGAAATAAGAAGAAATCCAATGGTTCCAAAAAACATACATACATTTTCATTTTTAAAAGAAAATCTTCTTAATTTATCTTTTAAATGAACATTAAATTGACCTTGGACTGATTAAAAAATAACCTTAAAATGATCTTTAGACGTTTTTACATCACAGTATAGCTCAGAAAACTCAAAAACATATACATAAATTCTTCCAAATTTTTCTTCGTTTGACCTTCTAATGATTTTCTAGATTAGACCCTCAAATGACCTGATATGACCTTCATTTGACCTCCAAATGTCATTCAGGGGTGAAACTGACAGCGGATTTAAATAAGTTACTCCAAAAACATACGTACAAATTTTCTCAGATTTTTTAGACAATATTTCTCGATTTGACCTCCAAATGACCTTGATACGACCTTTAGATGTCTTTGAATGGTAAAAATAGCGGCGGCTTTGAACTCGGCTGCCCCAAAAACATAGGTATGAATTTTTTCAGATTTTTTATACCATTTTTGGCCATTTGACCTTCAAATTACCTTGAACCTGACGTGATGGAGCTTAGCCAATCTCGGATTCGGAATCAGCGATCCAAAAAACCTATAAGTACCCTGGTCAGGTCCGGTGATTATTCTTAGATCAAATGTTGACCTGTGTTATTTACTTAAATTATAATTTAAGCTACATTGATTGGCAAATTGTAGGCTGTAATTTAAGTGTTTCCCTTACTTGTGATATAGTCTAAGTTTCTTTTCCGTTTATTGATATTTTTCCACCTGTGAAGAAAACATTGTGCCAAAAAGTTGCCTAACCAAAAATCACACACTGGAAATAGCAGATCAGTAAAAAATACGCGCCACTGTATCTATTCACTTAAATTGAAGATACAAAGAGGGAATAAGTCCATTTCTCGAAAAATATTTCTGCAGATATTGGTTTAAAAATGTACTCTTTATGTTTAGTGCAAATACTGAGTCTATGGCTTAAATAAAACACTTAACTATAAGATAAATCTACTTATACAGGATGTCCCATATAAAACTTTCCATCTGAACATTTCGTTTAATATGAAGTTTCGAAAAAATTCCAAAAACACGTCGATTTTTAATTACTTATTTTGTAGTTGCCACCCCTTCGTAAAGAATCGTTATTCGTTTTCAAGAAAAAAACATTGAAATTAAATTTTTGGAATTTTGTATTTTTACATTTGAAACTATTTTATTTTAATTTATAACATGTGTTAACCACTGAAAAGATTTTTATACATCAAAACATTAATTATTAATCTGCAAAAAGCTTTCTACTTCAGATGATAAAAACAATAATAAACGAAACGTAACGAAGGTTGAGGTACTTATCATAATTTTTTATGAATTCCATTGCATTCCATTCCATTTTACCTTTTTATTTGATATCATTTTATCGGAAATGTGTTATTGTTGAAATAATTTTCAATTGTATCAAATCTCATTCGGCTTACAATCAAAATGTAACTTTTACATTTATCAATTTTTCATTATGGTTAATTCAAATTAAAAATCGAAGCATTTGAAATTTTTTCAAAACATATTAAACGAAATGTTCAGGTGGAAAGTTTTGTATGGGACACCCTGTATGTACTTATAGCACTTATAACAAATCATAAATGATTTATACATATGCAAATGTTATACTTAGCCGAATAATGATCTAACAATAAAAGATGTTAACTCAAAAAAACCTCTTTTTACTTTCCTTCTTTTTCACATCAATGAGTGGTATGACATCACAACATGGCTTTCGTGCGTTTCCCGCGCTTTGTTTTCATTGTTATATTTTGAGAAAAAAAAATGAATTTTTGCACATTAGCTAACTACGATTACACAATAAAGTAGGAATACATAAATTATATGAATTTAAAAAAATTCAGTCATAATGTTATTAATTTTAAGGAAAGACAGAGAAAAATGAGTAGAATACCAATACACGATTAAAAAAGTTTTAAAATGCATATTTACACGGAAAAAAATATTTTCAAATGATTATTTAAACCCCTTTCGGACCGCTCCTAACCAGAATAAATCTTGACAGTTATTAACCTAGCTTTTAACGCCGTTTTAATCCGTAGGGAGCGACTTCGAATAAAGACAGCTTCTTAGGTAGACATATTTTTTTACATTTTAAAGATTAACAAGTATTATTTATTTGTTAATAAAAACAAATATGTAAGGATAATAACTGTTTTCGATTGTTAGGTTATACAATTAGGTATTTTTAATATTTCTAATGTTTTCACCGCGTTTTATAATTGAATATGAGTTTGTATAATCTTCAAGTAATTATTTAGTTTGTAGTACGTATACCTTATTGTGTGACTTATTACTTTTTAGAGTTATATGGTACCTACTTATTTAAAATGACAATACAGCTAAAAAACACTCATTCATTCGTCTATAAAGTGTAAATAAAGTTGAAATCCGCTGCACTTTGATTTTGAAACTGGACGATACGACAAGACGGCTGGGGAAATCGCTTCAACGTTCAAACACTTTATATTCCGCTGGCCGGCGCGTTCCCTATTGCGAAGTAGGGCATCGAGAAAAAATTTTTTTTCAATTTTCTGTTTTTATTAGATCTTCTGAATACGTGGTTAAAATTAATCACATTATGACTGAATCACCCTGTATAAATTGTAGTCACTAATTTTTTTTCATCGATGTACTGAAACGTGAAAAAAATTGTCAATTTTTTGAATAACTTGTTTAATAGAAATTGTTAAATGTAAAACAGGTTTTATGTACTATGAATTTTAAAGAGTTTACTAAACTTTTTACTACTTATTAATACTTTTTCTTCTTTCACTTCTGCTTCTGTTACGCCTTCAATCCATGAATTTTTTTCTCTGTACCTTCCCATTTTAAGTTTTACTACTATGGCCATTGTTGTCCCCACTATACAAGCCCATGCTACGGGTTGCTACGATACGGGGTTTGATCACCGTTTGGCGTTAACTTTAAATTGAACTTCGTTGTTGGACTGAGCCGAGTTAGATCCGTCAAACGTGCGGATAAGCCAACCCGCCCGGAAGGCATCTCATTCCGGACAATACCCGTATAGAAGCGGTAGCGCCGGAGTTTCGCAACTCCGGAAGGCAAAAATGTGGTACGGGTTTTAGGAACACCCGCAAATTTATTTAAAGAAGAAGAAGAATCGGTAATTTTATGTTTCAAGTTAATTCTTCAGTCTTCTGTCATGTTCTTTATTGGATTAATGATTTCAAGACTACTGACCATGTCATGGTTTAAATTCTGATTTTTCTTCGTCAGAAGAAACTCTTCTCGGGTTTTATTTCCAAGGCCACTCTATTTTTTCATGTTTGTCACATATGCATCATTCTCCACATTTTTATTTGCTACCAAGTAAATAGTTTGCCGTAATTTTACTTATTATGCTATAAATTAGTTTAATTCAATTCTTCCTATTTCTTTTTTAAAGTTTAGTTCTAACAAATTTAAATATTTTCTATTTAATGAACAAATAATTTAAGTAATATTTTCTTTTTACAATAAATAGACTAGTATGCCGTAAAAAATCAGTATGAATGAAAGCAATAAAGGTATGGAATGAATCCATCGAGTGAATTTATTCAGCACATTTTCCCTCAATATTGAGCATTTTGATAATTTTACTCAACGAATTGGAACCACTAGAAGGAGCTTTGGATGTATTTGTTTGCGAATGTACATAAATAAATCAGATCTTCAGGAGACACAAATTTCTATTGGTCGAATTAATATTCCCGCGTACGTCCGCATTTCGATGATTGTCGATGACATCTGTCAAAGGAAAAGTGTATAGCCGCTATTAACGTATTTGAGTTTATTCGTGTTTAGTGTGGCATTTTCCTCTTATTGTTGTGTAGTTTTTATGTATGGACATGTATGTATTTAGTGCCAAGACATGGTTAGAAAGTGTGTTATTTATAAAGTTTTATTTAAAAATGGCGAGCAGCGGTCTTTTCACAGGTAAGTAAACAAGCAACATGGGCGGCGTTTGAGGAATTACATAAGGGTGTTTTACATTTAGTACTTTATTAGCAGTGATAAAATACATTATCTAAATTATTAAAAAGATATATTTTTTAATTGTTCAACTTCAACTTTTCCTGTTTCAGTAATATTATGAGTAATACCTGTATTTTTTAGATTTCCTAAGAATCTTGAACGGAGAAACTTGTGGAAGCTCTCCCTAGGTGATGTCAATATTACCGACAACATTTTTGTTTGTTTTGATCATTTTGCGAGTAATGGTTTTCTGACAAAGCTATCAGGTATAAAGTACTTGCGAGAGACAGCTATTCCAATAATAGCTTCAACTTATAGCAGGTAAAATAACTTTTATACTGATTAAAATATACAATTAAAAAGCCTTTACATTTACCTAGTACCTCTTTACCTTTTTATTTCATTTTTATAGATCAGACAGTTCTAATAAGGAAAATATTTCTCTAAATGATGTTCCTACGGAACAGTCATTGCACTTGCCGCAACAAACATCAGAAAATATATCGACATGTTCATCGTCATCGACACTGAGTGTTCAATCAGGCTTGTTATCTACTACAAATAAGGCTACAGATCTTTCTAAAATAAATTTGAAATTTGGTGACACATCACCAAAACATAGATCAACTTTAACTGCAGAAATAGGAATGGATTCACCCAATCGTAATAAAATTATAAACGTGAAGTAAGTTATAAAAAGATATAATTAACAAATTATATATCCTTTGTATAGTATCTACAACTAATACCCTATAATTTTGTTATCTGCTTACCTATCTAACATTTTTTTTATTCAGTACATTTTAAAAAATACCAAGAAAATTCTACCTTCTTACCTATTTATATATTACCATTTTATTTTATATAAACACTACCTTAAGTGTTTATATAAAATACATCTGGAATAGATAATTCATCATTTTTAGGAAAAGGCCTTATCCACGATATCTTGAAGAATGCCATACTTCTGACATGGATAGTCCAAAAAGAGCAAGAAAAAATTGTAGTATTTGTAAGAAAAAAATAAATATGCAAACAATAAAGATCCGAAGTCTGCAGCAGGCAAAGAGTCGTCTAAAAGGCAGAATTTGTAGCCTTTATTCTCTTCTGAAATTTTTGAAAAAGAAATATGACTTAACAGAAACTGCTCATGTTAGTTGAAAAATACTTATTCTTTATGTGTCTGTAAAGAATATGTATTTTTAGGAATCAGCACTTGGAATGTTAGGTGAAATCTGTCAAAGATCAAGAAAATGACAATCTCGTAAAAATTCACCTGAGCTTAGGTTGTTTACCTTAACGTTAAGCTTTTATTCAACAGATGCTTATAATTATGCAAGAAGAAGTTTTAACATGGCTTTGTCACATACAAAAACAATTTCTAAGTGGTACAGATCTATAGATGGAACACCTGGATTTGCAAATGAAGCATCGGCTGCTGTTAAAATGAAAGTAAGAGAAACAAAGAGTGAAATTTTGGGCAATTTGGTATTTGACGAAACGTCTATAATGCAGTGATGAGTGGAATGGGAAACGATTCACTGGATATGTTGATGTCTGCACTGAAGTATATGGGAATAATATTCCAGAAGCTACGGAAGCCCTTGTTTTTATGGTTGTAGCTATAAATAGTCATTGGAAAATACCTGTTGGGTACTTCTTGACAAACGGTTTAAGTGGTGGAGAAATAGCTAATTTGTTAAAAAAATGTTTAGAATTTTTAAGTGAATTAGGTATCAAAATAGTTTCTGTTACTCTTAAATAAAAGCATTTAATTAATCAGTACTGATGACAAAACAATTTGAGTATAGTAAAAACAGTTTATTAATTTTACTTCAATTTTTACCGTCTCATTATATCACCAATATGTAAAAATTATTTATAAAATGAGTAATGCTTTCAAATGTGTATTGCTATTTTGTAAATTTTAATATTTTGCCTTTTTTGACAGTACGCCACTGCCGTTGTGTCTCATTGTTTACATTTGACATTATCTATCTTTATTTATTAGATAGTTCTCTGTTTAGATGTTTGCTACAGTTAAAACACATGTATAAGAATACACAAAGCTCCTTCTAGTGGTTAGAATTCGTTGATTTTACTCATTTGTGATAATATTTTGGTGAAAATTTATGCACATGTGTAATTTTGAATCAATTTGTTATAAGCATACCAAAGATTTCATAAATAATATGATTTTAAAAACCGACTAATATGGCCCTGTACAGTGAAAACGGTGAGACTTAGACCCTTGCTTTATAAAGCAATTATGAATTATTTATTGAGTTTTGTTTGTGGTTAAAGTTTGATTCAATCGAACTGAAACACCCTGCATATTCTTATAATATAGAGTGCAGTTATAAGAAGGTTATTTTGTTTATATAAAATTACATAAAAGAGAAACCAGCCTAAAGCCAACCCTGTACTACATTGCAGCCGCCCTAACATTTCGATCTCTACTTATAATTTGTTCTGATTTGTTCTGATGTCATATTCTGTGGTGGTTAAGCAGAATAGTTTCCAGATAGACACCACTGTCTCAAAATGTAGAATAACTTTGCATTTCTCTTATATAAAACACAGATATACTATTTATTTCTTGTATTATTATCCATAATCTTTTTTATTCCAATAAAATCCATTATTATTATTATTTTCGCTATCAGGAAGTTACATCTTAAAAAAATGTTCCATCAAACAACACAGTCATTCATCATATAAGCTAGGGAAAAACTACACCCCAAAATCACCCTAATACAACGCAAACTGCGGCCTCGCCAAATTCCTAATTACATTAATGTAGTAGGCTGCAAAGCACCGCAACCCCTATAGAGCCACCACATCGTTTTTACGGCGTTTCTGCAAGGTTTAGTGTTAAGTCTGTGGCACTTAACGCAATATGGGAGATGAAGCACCTGAGATATTGTTTCCTTTTGTGGTTAGAATCCTGGTTATTAAGGATGAATTTAAATTAATTTAAGGGCCGCCACCTAAGCACTGGTATATACAAGGCAACGAGGAAAATACACAGTTCTACGTTTCATCCTAAATGTAAAAAAAAAAAAATAAGTAACAATAAGTGTGAATCGTATCTCACTCTATTCATGTAAAAACTGCATTTTTAGTTCTATAAACTTTGATATTGCCAATGAAATTTGAAATGAACCGTCAAAATGTTGTTAAAAGTAATAGCTGGATGTTTTGTTTCAAGGCTTTCTTTGCTAAAAATTAATAGTTTGATATTAAGGAAAAACTAAAGAGGCAACCCACATTACGTAACACCTCATCATAATCAGAAAAAGGTGCAGAATTAAAGAAATGCGAAAATCCAATATGGCAGTCAAGAAAAACAAAAGTTGCATGTCGCTTCGTCGTGCTGGTAGGCGCCTCAGGTAATATGACTACTAAGTCAGTCAAATAAATTGTTGAAAATACCTCGTTTTTGCCGAATTCAGGTTTAGCGACCTCAAAAACATACATACTTACAGGTTAACATTCGTGAAAGGCCTTTTCTTTACTTTGACCTTGAAATGATCTTGACTTGACATAAATGTGACCTTGTAGGGCTAAGCTATCCCTGAACTCAGTTCCCCCTCCCAAAAAAAACTTATATACGCACTGGTTGAAATTCAGTAAAACTTTTTCTTTAGTTTGATCTTGAAATGACCTTGAATTGACTTGAAGGTGACCTTTAGGGTTACGCTATCTCCAGATTCAGATTATGCGAGCCCAAAAATCTATACACTCACTGATCAAAATTCAATACAAGTCTTTTCTTCAGTTTGACCTTGAAACGACCTTTACCTGACCCCCAGGTAACCTTAGATAACTAAGCTATCCCCGAATTCAGGTTCAGCGATCCCAAAAGCATTGTACCTACTAGTCAAAATTCATCACATGCTTCAGTTTTTGAATCCATCAACTTGAAAATTCGTGAAGCTTACTCAGGCCTACAGCCAAAATCACATACTTCCCCCCCTCTTTACCTCTGAAACTATTCATAGGATCACTTTGGGCCCATGACAACTTTTGATCAGAACGTCAAAAACTATAACATACTGCAACTTCAACAAAGTCGACTGGGACCCATTTTTAAATTGATTTTGTGCGGGGTTCTTTCAGACCTTGATATTAATAAATGAGGTCGTAGCCACTTTAAAAAAAATATATTTTCTTTACTACTGTTGACCGTAGGACATTTTTTTTAATTATTGAAAAATGTCCTGCAATAATGCCATTCCGATTAAATTTCAACAATAAGTCACAGTTTCGGTAGATTTTTCGCATATTTCCAATTATTTTGCAATCATTTTGCTGTAATATTTAAGTGTGCCAAAAAATCTCTATTGGTTGGCCTATGTAATGAATTTCAGACGGCGAAAGTTAGTAGCGTCTTTTTCACAAGTGAAAAGCTGAAAATTTTGATTAGTTTTTCTTTACCAACCAAACCATGCAAAACGACCCTATTCATTTACTTAATTATTACTTGTTTATATACCCCCGTATATGATTGTGCTGCGACAAAGACAGGCTTGAGGCTATTATAAATTAAATACGAGTTACGCATTTGTACCATGGCTTTAATTGAAGGCCCTCACACTTTCGTAAGCCTTTATATCACCGACACTAACACCTTTCCATTCATTATTTGTGAATAAATCCCTAAATTAATTCTAATAACAAATCTCTTATAATTAATTCACTTACTTGATAATAAATTTTTGCAGTCATTTTAGAGCTTAAAAGGGAGCGTATTTTTATCTTTTTACTGACACGAGAAATTAATTTTGTACAAAACAAAAAAGCTATTTACGACAAATTGATTTATTAAAAACTAAAAGGATGTTAATAGGTTAATAATGGAGTTAATAAAGCACTTATTTGAGTGAAAATACTAAATATTTAGTCCTAGTACAGCTAAAATTTATCAAAATATTTGCTCTACATAATTAAATACTTTTCTTAGGAAAAGTATATTTAATCGGTATCCTTTATCTTTGCTTATGATTTTGCTTTAAATACTATGTTCGTTTTGTTGTTTTTATTATATTTTACTAAAGATAGATTTCACCACGCGTTTGTCTAAATGCAAATTAATTTATTTTTAAATGACAGATATACTACATGCACCTATTACTGATGAAATTGGGAGTTTTTAATGATAAAAGAATTTCTGTTTTTGACTGTTACCACCAATTTACAAAACTATGCCAGTTAATTAATAGGAATCGTAGTATACAATCCTAAGTAGCAATTTTGAATTAAACAGAACCGTACGACTTTGCAACTATGCAAGACTGTACAATACTTGTACAGTAATGGCTAATGCTGTTCTACTCTACATGCTCCGTTAACTATTCACAGTACTGTAGTATTTAGTAAGAGTGTGGTAGGTTAATTAAAAAATATATATGTATATATTTATTTAAATCTGGAAAACAAGTATTGTAAAAATGATGAAATAATTTAGTCAATTTTTAAATATTGGCATATTTTCACTGTAACAAAAATTCATTAATGGAGATGATTGTTGAATTTGCGCACGCTAACTTCATTCTCCTTTACTCTTCCCAATATACAGCGGTTTAAAATGATTAGAACCCCAATAACTTTTCACGATTGAGTTCTTTAAAAAAGTTTAATGTAAAAGTTGTAGGATATTCAGCCACCAATATTCTGGTGACCTTGGTATGACCTTGAACTTCAGTTTCAACGTCAAACCAAGGTCGACTAAATATTAAACGGAACATCCCATTTTTATGCCAGCAATCGATAAAGCTACAAACTTTACGTCCCTGTATAGAGTTAGAACATTTTCCCGTACATCCTTGCAGGTTATTTGAGTCAGTACAGACTCATATTCTGAAAAACTCGACAAGAATGTTTTAAGCAAAATTTGTAGAATTTTGAACAACAAATTAGATAGTGACCTTGGATTTGACCTTCACTACAAGTTGTAAGGTTAAACTAAGGTCAAATGGAATAAACTCTTTTTTATGCCTAGAATCCAGAGTAACACCAAAATACTCAATAGGTATTCGATTTGGATTAGATATTAATGGACGTAAATGTTAGGTGTTGAGTTTTGGAAACATTTAGCTTCAATTTATTCGTTGAAAACCAAGTTTCCACCGCGATAAAACTACCCGAACTCATGTCTCTACTAGCACGAGATAACAGTGTTGTGTCTTCTGCAAAGAGGATACATGTGCTATTAGGAATATTGACCGGTAAGTCGGTAATGTATATCAGGAAAAGCACAGGACCTAGTACTGACTCTTGAGGTACACCATTACATATAACACATTGATAGGTTAATAATTACAATTTTATGATAGGGACATTCTGGAGACTGACATTTAAACAACTTTTAGAACTAATCCAAGTTTAATCTGTTATTCAAAATCCAACAATTTTCGCTTGAAACATTTTCATAAAGTTATTCAGGGAAAAGTAAATATGACCTCTAAATGACCTGCATATAGGAAAAATTTTCTTACCTGTAAAATAGCGCGTTCCATTAACATTTTCAAGTTAACTTTGATTTGACATTGAAATTTAAGAGCAAAGTCCAGTCCAATGATACCACACTGAAAAAAAAAGTATTTGGATCAAATGAGCAGATACACTGAAAAAAAAGTATATGGATGAAATGAGCAGATAGTTTTAAAAGGAATAATTTGCCGTAAATGTTATTTTATTCCATTCAAATGTATATACTTTCGTCAAACTATGTGAAATATTTACTGTAGTCTATAATTTTTCTTAGAATTTATATTATTTGTAAATGTACAGATAATTTAATTCAAGTCTTTCATAGTTTTGAAATTTATTATTTCGGACTTACAATATCTCTTACAGTTAATCATAAACTGCAAATATATTTATTTCAAAACTACCAGTTCCTTAAAATATATATATACAGGGTGTCCCAAAAGTGACGCCCGTCCTTCTGGCATTTGATTAAGGAGACAAAAACGAATTGAAAATCAAGAGTGAAAAATTTTCCGATTGTTTTCCGTTGTTGAGTTATTCAAAAAAATATTCAAAAAACTAAAAAAGTGAAAATCAATTATTTTTTGTCTCAAAACAGGTCTGTGTTTATGGGGACCAAGACATATAATTTATAACCAATAGTAGATAAGTATAGTTTTCGATTGTCGGTTGTACCTGGGTGTAAGGAATTATTTAGAGAAAAACATCTTAATAATAAAACATAAACTAAAACCATTAAATAATACAAAAGGTGTTCAAATAAGTTGCCTTCTAGTTCAAGACAAAGATTATCACTATTCAACATTGAAGCATGAACTCTTTGTAGCATCTCTTGGTCTATTAACGCGACAGCAGCGAATATACGGACTATAATTTTTTTCTTTTAAATAACCCCAAAAGAAAAATCTAGGGGATTCAGATCTGGTGATCCAGGAGGCCATGGTCCTCCTGTTCTAATCCATCTGTCTCGGAAGTTTTGATTCAGATAATTTTATATTCATAAACCATAATGTGATGGAGCTTCATCATGTTGATACCAATAATTTAGTCTAACTGCTAACGGAATGTCATCCAGCAATGGCAATTATAAGTTTTCATTTAAAAACATACAGCTGCAGCAAATACAGCTTTGAACTACATAAATATTTAATAACCCAGCCCAAATGTTTATTTTTAGTTTTTTGAATAATTTTTTGAATAACTCAGCAAAGAAAAACAAAAATTTTCCACTCTTGATTTTCGATTTGTTTTTGTCCCTTTAATCAAAACCCATAAGGACGGGCGTCACTTTTGGGACACCCTGTATATATAAGTTTAGTATTAATGTAGGTTATTCAAGACAAGTGTAGCATATTATATCAAACTTATATTTTCTTGAAAGAAAATTGTAGGTCACAGAATGGCGTAGATGGGAAGTAACACGATAGATGGAGCCCGCACTTACTCTCTGTGTATACACATCTCCTTGTGAGTAACGACACTAAAGCAGCTAGATCGTTCTAACGACATAATGATGAGGACCATCAGTAAGTCCTTAACCGACCTATGTCTGGTTGGTTAAACTTACGAACGATCCTAGCTGTTGTACTAGGTGTTGTACTGAGAAATATTTATTATATCCAAATATATTCTAAAACTTAAAATAAGTATATACAATCATTTGTCCATTTGACCAAAACTAATTCAATTTTGTATTATACAAACGATACATTAATATACAATACAAAACATGTTTCTATAAAATCTATATAGATCATAAAACTAAGAATAGAAAATAGAATTCGTTTAACTGTAAGTATCAAATATTTATTTTAAATGCTGCCTATTTTTAAAGTAAGAAACTATATTTCTGGGTAGAAATGCTGGAATTATGGGTAGAACTAAAACACTTTAATAATTAAAAGATACTGTTTATTCATTTATTCATTTAGCACATCTATTCTGTATCAAATCAGATTAAAAACTAAAAATCTCTATTAAGCTTAGAGCTACAATATACCTCCGTATGTTTATAAGCAATTTAATTTATGAGCTAGGGTCGTTGGGCTTGAGATATAAACACATTAAAAGTAGGCATTAGTATCTAAGGATGGGAATGTTTTTGTTTACGTAACTTGAGTATCTTTCAACAAACAAATTTAAAGTATTTAAATAAATAAATAATTTTTTTGAAGGAAGAAAATATTTTCTTGCGTATATATAAACGTGCGATACCATAAAATCATATGTTGTACATTTGAAGCAAGAATTTTTTTTGCGTGCAGAATATTGGTTACTTCATATCTTACAACTCTTAACTGAAACTATTTTGACAAACTCAGTCTAGAAAAGTTCTTGTGTTTTGGGGACACCTGGTCAAATTTTTTATTAGACAAATAATTTTATCAGAACTAAAATATCCAAATAAATATGGGCAGGTACAGTAAACTAAAATGCGGCAGAAATAAACGATTCAGACAACCTTTGTAATTCTTCTAAATTTTATGAAGCATTATTTTTAACGAGTAGTGCCTCGGTTTCCACATAATAACACGATGTAGTTGCCCAGAATGGAGATGCATTGTAAACATTTTGGAGTCAGTCCAGCATAGGAAACACGACGACATAAATTGTAACGAGCTTAGTGAACCGAAACCACTAGAGGCTATTACAGGCGCCCTTCTAGGATTTATTTTCGAAAACACGGGACTAGAAAGGTACCGATTTGAACTATTAGAGCACAACAACGGCACCATTAATCTTTTTACCCATTACGTGCGATATGTTATTAGACGAAGCCCACAAGAGTTATCAGATGGGTCGTAAGCACCGCGGTGATATCTTAAACTTTTAAGTCTGCTTTTTCACCGGAACGAAATTGAAGTAACAACCTGGAAAGAACAAACTTCCTTATCAGGAATTAAGTTCCGTCAAAGCTTTTTTTACTTTTATTTAACGGAAACGGCTAAGTGGGGAATATAATCTAAATGTCTTTAATATTAAGTGGTTTGGATACCAAACTTTTTGCGAAATGGAAAGGAAGGTCGTGATAGAAATGCGAAACTGAATGTTTAAGGATTTATATAATCATTCATTGCTATTTTTAGCACCTCCTAGAGACAGAATTTTGCTCTACAGGTCGGTTACAAACTTGCAAATTATTTTTTAAGTACATCAATATTTTTTTTATTTAAACCGTATGAAGCAAAAATAGAATAACGATATACTGACGCTGTCTAACAAAATAGTGAAAACATATTGAGGACTGCTGGAGTCGAGAGGGACTGATACGTCTTATTCTCACATCACAATGAGTGCTCGATGTGTGTGAATTTTAAAACTGGGCAAACAGTAGCTCTCTTCCATAAGAATGAAAATTTCGGCAGTTTCAGAGATAGATTAAATAAAGGGCATTGTAGATGGGACAAAATTTAAGCACAATTTCTTACCAGATAACTTGGTACAAGGTCCAGATCACAAGTCAGCTTGTTTTTTAATAGTTTCATCATCAATATTATTTCTTCTGGAGATAGAGATATAATATTTATACAAAAAATATTATTTTTACTATTTATGTTGATAACACTTTCAGAATGTTGCCTAAAACTTCTACTATCGATTGACGATAATTGAATATATTATTGTTTAAATGCATTGCCTTTTTCATTCTGTATGAAGGACCAAAAATTTTTACTATCAAATGAAATTTTGTTCTACATTTTAAATTGTTTCGGATAAATTAATTGTCCTTTTTTGGAATACATCAAAAATGCGAAGAATTATCTCAAAGTAGAACTCTAGAAATAATCAAACAGCAGACAATTGTATACAGGATGTTAATGAACTTATGTCAAAAATTTAAAGGTGTGAAAAAGGAACAAAAACTGAGTTAACTGATGTCACAAACTTGTATCGGAAGTTTAAGGTCATAGAGAAAAAAGCTAATTAAAAATGTGTTTAAAACTGTTTTGAAACTGCTGAAATACATGTATTTTATCACGGCGAATACTTACAAAATATTCTATCACACTTTTTACGAATTTGTAGGTTTCTTAAGAAGCCGGACTGTATTCGAAAGTCAGTTTGTAATACATTGTTGTAGTGATTGCTGTGCTGTTTTTCGAGAGTACATTTAATAGCCGTATTTCAAGTTTTCTTTTGAAAATGGCGCATTTATTTAGCAATCGCGAATATTATGATATACTCATAATTTATGGCGAAGCAAACGAAAATGCCCACAGAGCTTGTCAAGTGTACCGTGCAAGATACCCTGAACGACGTGTCCCCGCACAGCGAACATTTGTTGTTGTAGCGCAAAGAGTTTTGGACACCGGTGAAGTACAACCGCATCGAGGTCGCGACAGTGGCGCAGAATTGCAGACATCATCCATTGCTTACGTAGAATGTAATCCAGTGGCTGACTGCATAGGGTGACACTTAAGTTAGAAGAACAATAAAACCCAATTTTTTTTATTGTTATTAAAAACCCTTCTCAAGGAAGGGTTTTTAATAACAATAAAAAAAAACAGAACAAACAAAATAACGACAATTGTCTCGAACAAATATTATTGATACATTTACACAAGACAGCGTCTCGAGATTCAGGACGTGGATTCATAGCAAAAATTTGGAAAGACTTCCATTATTAAATTAACCCGAGACCCGAAAAAAAAAAAAAAAGTCCACAGTAGAAAACAAAAAAAAAAACCCCCTTTCGCAGATATCTCCTGAATTCGACACCTCGCTTCGACACGCCCATTTATTGGGTTCAGAAGTTCCGGTTCTTACCTTACTGGCGGGATCCCAGAATATCTAACTGTTCCACGTTAATAGTTACCTAATTGACTGAATTTACAATTGTATGAATAATTTTGTGACTAAACGGAACTTACAAGTAACCTTACAGCTTCCTCTCGTGACTCCGTATGGCAACACAGGGTGGATTAGTCAACCTCATTTAATCTATTTTTATAGCTTGGAAAATCCGCCTAAAAAACAGCTATTTGTTTTATTATTATTTTCCTTAAAACATTCTAACAACTTATTTAAATATCTTGGAATTGGAAAAACCGACGCCAGTTAGTCGATACCAGATGCCCAACATATGGCCTCGACGGTCTACGTCCACTTGTTCAAAACCATTGCTAAATTTCATGAGGTCTTCTGCGAAGGACGGCGCTGGTCAAGCTTCGCAAATTACTCCCGGTGACAGGAGGCACTAGTCTCTCAACGACTTTGTGGTGACGTTAAACCTACTTGAAAACTTTTCTTAACTTTTCAATAATTATCGTTGACTGAAATATTAAAATATACTGTTTGAGTTGGCCCATTAATCATGAGAACTAACAAATAAACTATCACGCTTCCCGGCTTTTGTTACAATTCTCATAACCTCAGTGTGCTGTCAGTCACTGCAATTAAATATTTCAAAAAGCACAATGCAACAGATTTTAACAAAAGATCTGCATCTGCATCCATTCAAGATTCAGCTAATCCAGAAATTGAAACCAAACGACTATGAGTACTATGACATTCGTTGACTGGATGTTGGGGAATCAACAACGGTGATTTTGCTGAGAAAATGATCTTTAGCGACAAGGCGCGTTTCCATCTTAACGCGTATCTGAACAAGCAACTGTCGAATTTGGGACAGAGACAATCCATTAAAAATAAATATACAAGTTGACGAACACCCTGTATAATGTATTTTATAAACTATTAAATTTACTTCACTGAATAATTTACTAAGCGGAATTCTTCAGTCTGCATCATTTATCATTTTTACATGTCATTATTTATCGACTAATGCTAAAAATAACATAAGAATGTTTTGTTGCATACAACGTATCCAGACTTCAAATGAATTCTATTCATAAATACCAATAAATATTTTAACAGTGTGTATAGGTACCTATAAGGCATGTTATAGCTAACGTACAATTATTGTTACAAGCTGAATAATATCCATCTAATAATATGTAACTGGTCGATTTTAAACGGTAGGTAATAACATTGCCGGTAAGCTCACTTGTTTATTTAACTTTCATAAAACTATGCAACAATATTTCCATGGTATATTTAGCTCGCATGAAAGCAATTATATAGGAGCGTAAACGCGATATCAAATTCTTCACATGGAAATTCTCTCGTGGAATATCAACGTGTTCATCATGCAAATGTAATCGCACTCTTAATGGATAAAATCTACAAATGCGTTATATTTATAAACATAAAATATATAGGTATAAAAATACACACAACCGTTGCTCTGCATTGAGTATATCGGGTGCCCGTTTTTCAAGCTACAGTCTCAGTTATAAACAAAAAATTGAAAATTTTTATTTTCGTTTTAATTTTTTTAATCGAAAATTGTTAGGACGCTTTCAAATATGTTGTCTTATTAGCTGACGGAAAAACGGCATTCAGTTTCTGTTTTTCTTCTTTTTGTATTATGTCTTGATGAAAATACCAATTTAAGTTAAATAAAATATCAACCTTCAAAGTTGAACTAAGCTATTTTAACGAAGTGTCAAAAGAAATTTGACAGTTCAGTTAATCTTGATTAACAATGTCTAAGGTCAAATAATTGGAAGTTTTCAATTGATACAAAGGTATTCTACAAATTAAGTAATCAGTAAGTTTCAAGCGCGTGTCTTCTCTTCATAGGAAAATTGTATTTTTATTTTTCTAAATTTTGAGGTTCTGAATGAATATATAAGTTTCGTTTGGCGTGATAGTTAATATTTTATGTTCAAAGCATTCTTTGTAGAAATAAATAATTTGGTATTTCGATGAAAATAAAATAAACCGTATCTCACACGCACATCATCATTGTATTTGTATTAAAAAAAATAGAACGGGCGTAAATAAGGCAAACAAAATATTTCGTATATTCTTCCTGATATGACTATGCCATGTATAGTCTATTTTTATTTCCCTACAATCTTATAAAAAGTTTGTTCTCTAAAATCAACAACTTTTTTTTATTTAAACATTAAAAACATTAACATTATTTGACCCCACTACTGCTTTTAAGATAGCGATCCAGAGCCTGTTTATTTTCTATATCCCTGAAATTCGGTATAACCATTTAGATACTTTTTTATTTAAAATAAAGAATATAAAATATGTTCCATTGTACCCATGTAAAAGGTGATCCAAAGAAAAACTGAAAGAACAAACACGAAAACACAAGCGCAGATCTTTATGGCATGCTGTTATCACGTCATCGAAATTACTTTTTCCGATTCTATAAATATTATTCACACCATATGAAAGTCCCCTTTTTTCTCAGAGTTTTATTAAGAAAGTTTTTCGATATATATTTTCATTCGAAATATATAAAACGAGAAAAACACTGTTTCGATTATTGCATCAGCGTTGCCGTGGAAAATAATTTACCTTTAACGTTAAGTATATTTATTTCTGACATAAATTATTTATTTCTGCAGATTTCGAATAATCTCTGAGCTACCCCAAAAATCAAAATCTTATTTACTTTTTTATTATGAAAATTATTTTTTATAATAAAGTACATTTGAACACAAAGAAAATTATGACAACAGCTGTCAAGTGATTTATGTCAATAATGAATACGAACACTGAAATAATTTTGCTTTCCACTTTAATACTATCAAAACCGGTAATAGACTTGCACAAAACATATATTATCTAATATATTTTGAACGAGAAGAGATATCGAAAATTATTCTTAATAAAAGTTGAGAAAAAACAGAACTCGCATAAAAATATTTATAAAATTGGGATGATAATTTCGATGACGTCACAATACTAATATTGCGGAAAATCATTTATGATTTACTATGACCTATTTATGATGCAAGAATGAGATATGTAAATGCTTTTTTATTTTTAAATTTACCTATCCTAGATAGAAGATGTGAATCAGTAACATTCAAAACGTTTTTCCGTATATTATTCGATACATAAATAATAATATTCAAGATAAAAAATTGGTCAGAACAAGTACAAAGCGTAAAAAACCAACGCATAGGTGGTACAAAAAAGAGATAAGCGACATGTAACTTGTCCCGTATTTGCCCTAGTCTATAGCAAGGGATAAGTGCTTTTATGCCTTGCTAAATTGATGTCACCAATTAATTCGTTAACAATAAACAATGACAAACCGTACGTCTACGCTCGACGTAGTGCGATCGCTGATTGGTTGAATAGAATCTCTTGAAAAATTATACCAATCACAGCCTGTGAAACAGAATTAGTCCGGGCGATTTGTTTTTTTTTTTCAAAAATCAGGCCTGCCTCGGATTTTATGGACTTAAAATTAATTAAAAAATACACAGAATAAAAGCCTAAATTTGTGTAATTATAGAGGTCGAGCGTCATATTGTCTATAACAATACAAAAATAAAAATTTTTCTTTTTTCAGTTTTTCGCTTATATCTCCGAAAATAAGCCTCTAATCGACATGAGATATACTTATCGATTTTGTTCCTGAGGAAATTTGCTACAAGGAAACTTACAGCATTAAATAAAAAGAACGAATTTGATTGAAATTAGATGAAATGGAAAAGATAACTGCTGGGGTGCTCAACAAGTACCCGCAATCCGGACTCCCAATTTCAAATGGCGATCTATTGCAAAATTATAAAGTCGAAAACGCGAGCGCGTATATCTTCTACTCAGGTCAAGATATCGAAATTCGACAAAAAACCAAAAAAAAACGTAACTATGGTCCATTTCTCGGCGATTTTTTAATATACATATTTCAAACCAATTGCATCAAGTAGTACCTAAAAAAACATGAATTTAAAAAAAAAGTGTCTCGATATAGGAGCCGAGATAATCTTTTTTTAACGGTATTCTGGCTGTTCTATTTAATATTTTGTAATAAACTTGGGCTCGTTGTAAAGTAGAAGACTTCTTTTATACGCTGATTTTTTTTTGAAACGATTCGACCAAGAAATGACCAAGCCAGAGATTCCACCAGACAACTACGTTTTTAAAACTACATCTGCAGAAATAGCATTTAAAAAAAATATATTTATATACTCTTCATGCACCAGAATCGTCAATTGAGGTCTATGATGTAGATATGTGTAGTTTTTACTAAACACTGTAAATAAATCGATCTGAGTGATTGTGAGTGAAATTATTGAGTACATTTTCAGTTAATATCGGACATTTTGATAATAATTTTACACATTTTTGATAATATTTGAATTAAAACTCATAGTTTCATTCATAAAATTGCTTGAGTAAGTATACTCATACTAATAGAAAAAAATGTCACTCATTCGGGTGGACAGAAATAGATACGTATTGAGTGAAATTTCGTGAAAATAAGTATTCTCAATTTACGATTTGTAGTTAAATTTTTGATTTTTGATTGAGTGATTTTTTGTTAGGCAAAAGTACGAGTAGTTTAATAAACATAATACTTAACTGAGATAATTTTTGCACAAAGATGTATTTAACCACAGACAATATAGCGTATCGCCACAGACTGCTTCTTAAATGCTGGAAATTGGCAACCCGAAATGGATGCAGGCTTTTGTTAGCCGGCTTGCATCAATGAAATTTAGCGTGGTAACTCTTCTACTTGGTAATAGGCGGCAGTTCCAGCGGTGGCTTTGATACCAAATAATAACTGCTAAATAAATTTAATGCTTTCAATTATGTAATTAAAGAGATATGGAACTTATCTTGTGTTTGGAAATCACATTTGCCTTAAATGCTAAATAAAATAAATCAAGTTAGAATTAAAACTATGAATTTACCTAATTAATTATTTATTTTATGTCACCTTGGAATGGGAAAATTCAAAAACTCGAAATTAATGGTTTTAGACTTCCAATATGGTACGATATTAACACCTATGTTTAAAAAAACTGCATTATACAGGTTGTGTATCCTTAGATGGGTACTGCTCTCTTATTGTCGATTTCTTTACATAGGTAAAATAATTATTGACACAAGTGTTGCATATCATGGATGCCATTGGTACTGCTCATATTTGTGATACAAGGTGTTCAAAAAAATTAAATACG
This sequence comes from Anoplophora glabripennis, assembly GCF_000390285.2. Classification (NCBI taxonomy): domain Eukaryota; kingdom Metazoa; phylum Arthropoda; class Insecta; order Coleoptera; family Cerambycidae; genus Anoplophora; species Anoplophora glabripennis. The sequence continues at coordinate 353,560 of NW_019416512.1, forward strand.
AAATTTACTTAAAAAAAAACAACAAATCATCAATCAATACAGAGATAAGATAATGCGTTCGCTACTGCTTGTGGGTACACATGTTTGCAAGTGACCCATATTAGAAAGCACAACGTCAAGAGCGCCGCAGGACGAACCAGCGTTCCAAGAAGGGCTGCTGATGCCGGCCACCAGACGCGTACCCGATATACGACCGACTTCAACCACAAGGCACTCTCCAACTACTCTCCAACGAACACTCACCCTGTTAACACGTCTTTCCATACACAANGACTTCCATTATTAAATTAACCCTAGACCCGAGAAAATTAAGTAAATTGTCCAGTGTGGAACCCAAGGAAGAACTGCCTTTTTCGGATATCTCCTGAATTCGACACCTCGCTTCGACACGCCCATTTATTGGGTTCAGAAGTTCCGGTTCTTACCTTACTGGCGGGATCCCGGAATATCTAACTGTTCCACGTTAATAGTTACCTAATTGACTGAATTTACAATTGTATGAATAATTTTGTGACTAAACGGAACTTACAAGTAACCTTACAGCTTCCTCTCGTGACTCCGTATGGCAACACAGGGTGGATTAGTCAACCTCATTTAATCTATTTTTATAGCTTGGAAAATCCGCCTAAAAAACAGCTATTTGTTTTATTATTATTTTCCTTACAACATTCTAACAACTTATTTAAATATCTTGGAATTGGAAAAACCGACGCCAGTTAGTCGATACCAGATGCCCAACATATGGCCTCGACGGTCTACGTCCACTTGTTCAAAACCATTGCTAAATTTCATGAGGTCTTCTGCGAAGGACGGCGCTGGTCAAGCTTCGCAAATTACTCCCGGTGACAGGAGGCACTAGTCTCTCAACGACTTTGTGGTGACGTTAAACCTACTTGAAAACTTTTCCTAACTTTTCAATAATTATCGTTGACTGAAATATTAAAATATACTGTTTGAGTTGGCCCATTAATCATGAGAACTAACAAATAAACTATCACGCTTCCCGGCTTTTGTTACAATTCTCATAACCTCAGTGTGCTGTCAGTCACTGCAATTAAATATTTCAAAAAGCACAATGCAACAGATTTTAACAAAAGATCTGCATCTGCATCCATTCAAGATTCAGCTAATCCAGAAATTGAAACCAAACGACTATGAGTACTATGACATTCGTTGACTGGATGTTGGGGAATCAACAACGGTGATTTTGCTGAGAAAATGATCTTTAGCGACAAGGCGCGTTTCCATCTTAACGCGTATCTGAACAAGCAACTGTCGAATTTGGGACAGAGACATTCCATTAAAAATAAATATCCAAGTTGACGAACACCCTGTATAATGTATTTTATAAACTATTAAATTTACTTCACTGAATAATTTACTAAGCGGAATTCTTCAGTCTGCATCATTTATCATTTTTACATGTCATTATTTATCGACTAATGCTAAAAATAACATAAGAATGTTTTGTTGCATACAACGTATCCAGACTTCAAATGAATTCTATTCATAAATACCAATAAATATTTTAACAGTGTGTATAGGTACCTATAAGGCATGTTATAGCTAACGTACAATTATTGTTACAAGCTGAATAATATCCATCTAATAATATGTAACTGGTCGATTTTAAACGGTAGGTAATAACATTGCCGGTAAGCTCACTTGTTTATTTAACTTTCATAAAACTATGTAACAATATTTCCATGGTATATTTAGCTCGCATGAAAGCAATTATATGGAAGCGTAAACGCGATATCAAATTCTACACATGGAAATTCTCTCGTGGAATATCAACGTGTTCATCATGCAAATGTAGTCGCACTCTTAATGGATAAAATCTACAAATGCTGTCATCATCAAATATTAAAAAAATTATATTACAAGCTGTTTAAAATATAATTACGAATTTTGTTTATTTGGACGTATATTTTCCTTAGTATTTCAATGCCAATCTATGAAAATAGTAGGTAGCTAATTAACGAAATTTTGATTAAATAACTTAATTGTAACACCGCTGCAGAATATCATATGAAATTACATAGATATTCGTTGATTCTTTAAAAACATTTTATCAATACCTATATCATACATTTAAGTAAATACAGTAATGCAAAAAACAGATATTGATAAAAAAAAAAGTGTACAAAAGAAATCCGTAAGTACGCCTGGCAACATTACCAAAGTCTTGTTTATATGTTGCTAGGATACGCATAGGTATGCGGGCCGCTGCATTTGATTCTTCCTAAAATTCTGCTGGTGGTGCACTCTACCGGCAATGCGGAAATTTAAAACTGCTGGCCTATTCCAGTAGCGGTCTGTGACGATAGCTATTTTGTCTGCGATTTAACTAATTTATTATTTCACAGGTGGAAAATATCAATCAACGGGGAAAAAGCTTAAAATATACTACAAATAAATAACCTGAGGCAATAGCTAATAGCGCACAGGGGTAGAACTAGTTCAGTGGTGTGACGTCATAGACCGTTTCAAAGATTTTACGAGTTTATCGCGACTAATATTAAAGATATCGACATGATTTTTTCGCATATTTACTGCTTACGGGAAATGTAAAACAAATTTATGTATTAAATGTTACTCGAGTTCATTGATCGACCTCGTATCTCTCAGGACAACCGAAATCATGATGGCGCAGGTGGAAAATTGAGCATCCAGTATGTTATATTTTCGCACGCTTAGGGTGCCAGTACGCTTGCAATCTTCAGAAAATAATTTCGTTACAGACGGTTTTAATTATAGCTTTTCATTCACGTTCAGTCTTATTCCTCTCCTCAGAGAAGGTACATGAAAGCACCGTAGTCCCTTTCAATTTTATAATCAAATCTAAGGAGCGTTTACCGACCCAAAAAAGTGCGTCGCGTATAAAATAATTTCGCTAAGGCCTTTCATTGATACATTATTTATTAAATTCCCCAAAAGTTTCTTTATACACCCTAATGACTACCATTATAAAAACCTCCTCCCTGGAAGGTTAAAAATAAATCCTCTTAGCCCCCAGATATTAATCTTCGTACTAAATTTTTCTAAGGGACTCGGCGCAGACACACCTGAAATGCAAAAAACTTCCGAGGGTAAAACTGTAACCCGCAACGGTTCGTTAAAAATCTTATTAAGCGAATGATCGAAGGGGAAACGGAAAATAACGATATTTAGCTCATTACGGCCGTGCAACTTTAGATTCCTGCCGCTGGCGCTTAAAGCAGAAGTAGCATTTGGAAGTATCGCTTTTCACCGAATTATAATTGGACCGGAATAATTCGGGAAATATTCCGAATTATTTTTAACTTGAATATGCCACACTAATGGAACTAATTCGAAATTATTCTCAAACAGACAAATAGTCCAGTCGACAGAGGCCGAAAAGTTACTGTTGGTGACATTTCCTTGATAACTCGAAAAGAACTACACAGGAATACTTTAAATGATGAGTACAATAACAGGCTAATTTGCTGACAAAGTATTTTATCAGGAAAAAAAGTTATTAACAATTTAATAGTGAAAAAAAAATGCCGATGGATGTATAAAACCTTATAGGACAAAAAGTTTTGCTCTCCTGATTTTCGGCTTTAGCGTCATTATTGTATATATATTGAACTATAGTTTTCGAAAGTTTTATCACTAGTTGTTTACAATTGACATTTTTACAGCAAATTTAAAAAATTGACGTTTTATACCGTTTTTTCAATCTCACGGCTTTGTTATTGCAAATTTCGTAATCGGACCACCGCCATTTTGTAGCTATTTTTATTACGAATAAAATCATGTCCTAAGCATTTTTTCGTACAAAGTCATCCCGCTGAGTTATTTAGAAAACTATTAAAAAAAAATTTTCACTATTAAATTGTTAATAACTTTTTTTCCTGATGAAATACTTTGTCAGCAAATTAGCCTGTTATTGTACTCATCATTTAAAGCAAGCCTGTGTAGTTATTTCCGGGTTATCAAGGTTTGACACAGGTCGAATCTCTACCAACTGGACTAAAAGTGTTTTAAGATAATAAGCATTTAAATGGTTGTGATTGTGACCTCAATTCTTTAATGGGAGGGTTAAATAAATGTTTAGAGAACTTTTCTTTATTCTGCATCGACGTTTCGATTTTTATAAAGTCATCACCACGATGTGAAAAAAAAATAAGTAAAAAAAATCATATGGTGTGTCCATATGATTTTATTCATACGGGGTGTAACTTTGAGCTGGGGTCATATTTTTACAGAGGCTTCCTTTGTATCAACAATTTATTTTTCTAAATTTCGTCGTGAAAATTTAAAGTTTTTTTATCATTTTTTCGCTGGACAAGCTAGTATAACTTCAAAGTACGGCTCGCTTTAGTCGCAGAGCAAGCACAATAGACTGGGCCAAAAAAATGGACTATTTTTTTGAAAGATATATCATTCAGAATGACGAAAAAAAATATCGTGAGATTTTGAGCCCTTAATATTAGTTTTAAGAGGTCTATCATCGAGGTAATAAAATGTATCTACTTATATTCTTAAAGTAAATTGAATGCCTTACAAAAAAGGTCTGATTGAAAATTTTCGGCAGACGAGCCGTTTCCATGTAATCAAGCCTTGAAAATTGATACGTTTTTTCAATTTGACTTTTTAACTTTGGAATTTTGTAAATAACGAACAAATTAATATCTGAAAAAGGATAATACAAATTTTCAAAGGAAATTGAATGCTCTACAAAAAAGGTCTCTTAACATTTTTGTGTAAATTTACTCCTTCAAAAGTTATTCACGATTGAAGTTGAAGTAAAAACTAAATTTTTGCTTTTTCGTTTTGGACTCAATTTTTTTCACTCAATGGAACAAACTGATATTATACATCATTGACAATTATTATTCTATCAATATAATCACTAAAAATATCCAAAATTCATAATATATTCAAATTTATTCATTCTCTAATCATGTATTTTTTATGAAATAAAAATATTAAACCTCTCAATTTAATTTACCTTGAATACCCCTTCTCAAACGAAATCATAGATATGTTTTTCATCTCAATGAGTACAGTATTTAAAAGTGATCGTCAAGACCCTTCTTAAAACCCCTTTAAAATCACATTCTGCAATTTTCTTGAAAACAGTGCACCCTGTTGAAGAGAGATAACAGAACTTCTTTCATCTCGCTTTTTTTATAAAATTATATCAAAGAGAAATAAGAGCACCTTTTTAATTTACTGTGCTATTTCAGATACTACTACACTGTAAAAAAATCGTAGTGAGTGAAAGCAATAAAGGTTCAGAGTGAACCCATTGAGTGAAATTATTGAGTACATTTTCACTGAATATCGGGCATTTTTATCATTTTACTCATTTGTGATTATATTTAATCTAAAGCTGAGTAGTTTCACTCAAATATAAGTACTCCTTCAATAAAATCTTCACGTAAACTCGTATTTGGTGCACTGGTACCTAAATAAGAGTAAATGTCCTCATTATTGAGCGAGTTTAAATGTATATTAATTTCGAGTAATTTGATTGGCGCCGTGAAGATGTCACCACTAACATATTGCTTCTGTAATCTCGAGCACAGTTGATAGGGGCCAGTTAGATGCTCCAGTAAAGCGTGATCGCCAGGAGAACAGGACTTCGCCGGCGGCAGGTCTCAGCTAGCGGGTCTCAGCCAGGACAGGAGGAGGCTCCCGCGAAGTGAATTAATTTCAACACTGTATATCCTAATTAAACATTTATGAGTGATTTATTTTTGCACTCAATATTTAGTTAATTAAAGACTAAGTCTGAGTAAAAAATGACTCAATAATAGTTAAATTTAGATCATATTAGAGAAAAAGTCAACTCTAATTGGTGTTATATACCTACGCAGAATAGAGTCAAAAGTCTCTCAATTGATAGTTAAGAGTAACTCGATTTTGAGTAAAACCACAGATAAATTAGTAAAAAACTCACTCATTTGTGCAATAGTTGTTAACACCGCGTATACACATTCCGTGGATATTGCGTATGCATAAAAAGTAATTTTAATTATTCAAATATTATTATTCAAAAATTATTAAAATTCAAAATTTTTTCAAAAAGTAATTTTTTCTAAATGTTTGTGTTTATATATGTTACCGGCAAAGTATGTAATTCGACATTGTATAGAATTCCTAGGCATTGTATATAAATTCTAAAATCATCAGGTATTTTATGAAATAAATGATATAATNCAAGGTGTTCAAAAAAATTAAATACGAAATTTACTTAAAAAAAAACAACAAATCATCAATCAATACAGAGATAAGATAATGCGTTCGCTACTGCTGTTGCAATTTTTGATTAACTTTTTTGTTTTTCGACATACTGACTTCGGACCTTTTCCATTCAACGCAGAACTGACATGCAGAACCGAGGGTGTGGGAAGATTTCTTCAATTATTTTTTCGATTTAACGCACCGTTTCCGAGTTATACGACCTTTTTACTATAACACGTTACACACCACTTGTTTCCAAAATTTATTTTCAACTTTTTTATCCTAAGATGTCACACACCGTTGGTCCCGATTCTTTTTTTTTTTTTTTGACATGCGTGTTTTGACGGGTTTCACTCGTTCACCATGGGAGATTTTTTGATACTTATTGTTAGTGTCCAAGCAAATACTGTTCTTTGTTCTTTCATATGTTGTGACACCCCGCTCTGCGTCACCCACCGAGTGCCTTAATCAGAACAAAGGGGAAATTTGTTTATATTTCCAGCCATTTCCGAGTTACGAGCAAAAACCGTTTTTTGTTTCTTATATTGTGTGACATCATAGATCGATAACGAAAGCTAAAAAGGCCACGCGCTCTACCCGACGCTCCCTCCCTAGGTGTTCTGAAATTGCTGGGGAGACTCCTGAAGCCAGCAGAGAGAGAGAGAGAGAAGCCCTTTATGAGGATATAGTCACTCTATCTCTATCGCACTCTATCTCTCTCGCACAGAATCAGACAAAAACGACAGAAACGAACCTTCCTTTAAAAATACATGGGATTTATCATTATTAGAATAACCCATTTTAATTTAGAAAATTAAAAAAATTACAATGGGTTTTCTGATGACGAAAAAATAAAACATAAATTAACTGTATTATTCAAATAACAATAATGTGCAAAAGTTCTTCAGGAATATTGGCAAATTTATTTTGGAGGAAGAATCCCGTCAACGAACACTAAAAAATATTATTAGAAACCTTAGGTGGCCAGAAAACAGCCCCGATCTCATTGTCAGTCCTTTAGACATATTATTTTTAAAGACCTGAAAATTTACAAGTATTGAAAGAAAAATACAGGACGAAATGCTTGGTAATTTTGAATTTGTTTTTGAAGCAATTAATAGTAAATTAAAACATATTTTCAACTGTATCATCACAATCACTTGCATGTTGATTTGTAAAAATTGTAGGTATTTTAATGTTATTTCGTTTTTAGGAATTCTCCTTATGTTGTTGTAAAGGTTAGTTATAAAAATCGTTGTTTGTTATTTTCATAAGGATGAATTTTAATTTATTTCATGTTTTTTTTTCTATTTTAAACATATATATTTTATGCCAGCAAATTTTGATGTCAAATGAAATAAAGGAAAAGTCGTACATTTGTATTGAAAGTTTCTTTCTATCTTTAATAATTATTAAACCTATAAGTGGATGTCAAAATACAAAAAAAGACTGTACCTACGTTCCGCGACGTACTAATAACCCACCTTGTATATTAAATAAATTTATCGTCATCATCAAATATTAAAAAAATTATATTACAAGCTGTTTAAAATATCATTACGAATTTTGTTTATTTGGAAATATATTTTCTGCAGTATTTCAATACCAAAAAATGAAAATAGTAGGTAGCTAATTAACGAAATTATGATTAAANGCAAAGTATGTAATTCGACATTGTATAGAATTCCTAGGCATTGTATATAAATCCTAAAATCATCAGGTATTTTATGAAATAAATGATATAATGTAGATTTCCTAGGCATTTTATGGAATACCTATTGCATAACCGGCAATGTATGAAATAAACACAGTATTATGTTACATGGTAGTGGGAAGATAATAATAATGAACATTGGTTATTAGATTTGTACAACTCATGAAAAATTGAGCTTTTCATTCTGGAATAAAGCGAACGCCTTATGAGGCTCTTTTTGGTTGTAAGGTAAAAGTAGGTATAATATTGCCAAACCAAGTTGCACAACATCTTGAAAGTGAAGAAGATTTGGAGAGAGTTATTAAAAATAACACTAACCAAGGTAATTTACAAAGAGAACCTCAAGATGAAACCTCTAAAACACATGAGACACGTGATTAATTTTCAGTTGCAGAGTATATAACTAACAAGCCATCAACTACTTTATGTTGTGCATGTTTCAAAGAGACAAATGAAACTCAGTGATGCAAAGGATGCAAACAAACTATTCATTCCATTCATTCTGATGAAGGTCATGGATCTTCAGTATTATGTCCTTGATGTTCTAGGAATATAGTGGCAACCGACAATCGGCATTTTGTAGTAGAAAACTTGACACAACAAGCGGAAAAAATGTTGAAACATAGTGACAAAAAATTTTCCTCGGTTTCTGTTGGTAAAACGGTAAGAATTCCAGTGCCAGAAGTTGATAGAGGACTTGGTGTTCTCGAAATATACTAGCTATTGTCATGAATATCACAGACGATGAACTATACCAGCCCGGTACTAAGCAAGGAGTTGTTAAGTCGCTTTATTCTAGATCTCAGTTTACAATTTGCCAAAAAGAATTTTTGAACATTAAAGATGTTCCTGATAATGAAATTAAATTACGTTCAGTTGCAACTTTGCAGTCTACCGGAACGGGTCAAGGATTTGTTAAATGCAGTTTGCAAAAATAACTGTGAAACAAAGAAGTGCTTATGTGTTAAGAAGAAAACACTTTGTTCTAGTAAATGTCACTCAAGTCTAGCTTGTAAAAATAAATAGAAAAATCTATTGCCATTTACTTTTAAAAAATACGTGATGAATGTTTGTTAAGTTCCTGTTAAGTTTGTGCAAAATATTTCTTTTTTCCGAATAAAAGTTTAATTTATCGCTTTATATCTTTGATTTTTCACCTTTCCTAATATTACATTGGCATTCTATAGAATTCCTAGGCATTCTATAAAATAACTAGGTAAAGTATAGACAAATATTTAAATTTAAATTGATTTCATACATTTCCTAAATTCGTCAGTCATGGTGGTTGGAGGGTGTAGCCCATATAACACTTCCCCGCAACGCCAGCAGTTAGCAATATTGTTTGTGGAGTTAAATATCTTTTGCAGAAATTTCTAGTATCGAAAAGCACATTGACTTCATTTGATACGACTTTGAAAAAAAATTAATCTGTTTGAGTTGAGATTAATACCTTCAAAGTAAAGCAGAAAGATGCGCCATATTGACATCATTAACTAATGAGAACGGTCTTACTTAACAGGGTACATAACTTTTATGTCAAATGGAAATTTAAAATAACGAAGAAGCAACGTAGAAGTAGTATCGAAAAACACATTGATTTCATTTGATACGACTTTGAAAAAAAATTAATCTGTTTGAGTTGAGATTAATACATTCAAAGTAAAGCAGAAAGATGCGCCATATTGACATCATTAACTAATGAGAACGGTCTTACTTAACAAGGTACATAACTTTTATGCCAAATAGAAATTTAAAATAACGAAGAAGCAACGTAGTAGAATCAATACGGTTCATTTTTCCGCATCGTGAGAACGTAAAGGGGTTTAAAATAAATAGCCTGCTAAAAAATGCAAAAGGGACATGTAGAAAAGTTAATTAAATCAGCAGATAAAATCACAATTTGGAGGGTGGACTGCTCATCTTACTGAAGCTCTGCAAAATGGCTCGGATTAAAAAATAATAAAGAGAATAATACATCGTATATGTTAATAAAGCCTGTGTTGATTTTGGATAATTCTTGCTACATAATGTCAATAATAGTATAGTTAATTGTAATTGTAACACTGTAACTAATATACTTTTTCTCAGTGTTAACAAGAAGGTCCTAAGTAAACTTCACACACTTAAAGTTAACTGACAAGTTCATTGGATCATCTATTAAAAAACTCAATTGAAAGAGGTGGGACTTAACAACACTGAGAGCCAGAAGCTGATTGAAAATCGATAAAACGATTTTAAAAGTAGCAACCCTAGCAAGATTTAGCTGATGGGAAACAGTGGCAGACAGTTACCAGTTTGAATTACCTATACTTAATGTTTTAAAACTAACTTTTTCATGTGGTCAACAGTTTCTACTTTTTTTCAGTGTCAATTTATCTAAATGTTCCAAGCACTTTTTAATACAACATTTATACGGGGTGTTTTAAAAGTTATATGACAAACTGTAACAGATTGTAGCTGCATTATTTTCGAACATTTTTTCTTATATGAACATAGGTCCGATTAGTTTTTGTTCAGAAGTTACAAACATTTTAAAAAATATAATTTCATATTTCAAAGTAGCCTGATAAATAAAAATAATGGTTGCTATAACAATAATTATTATTTGTGTTTAAAGTTTAAATATTAGTTAACCTTTGTTAATCAAATTAAAAAATCTTAAGACTATAAAAATAGTTTAAAAATGTCTACCCTCGGCTCAAAAGCAAGCCTCACATGGGAGAACTAAAGATTCCGTCACTAGATGGCTGAAATTTAGATCATTTCTTATTTGGTTAACTGCATCCTGAATTCTTTCAGGTCACTGCTGAATGGGTAGTGATTTCAACATGCTCCCTATAAATAAAGGTCCAAAGGAATTAGATCTGGAACCGCGGTGGCCATGCTATTGGGCCTTGTTGACCTATCCTATTATTCGAAAAATGATCATTAACCAAACAGTTATTTGTCTCCCTCTATGTGGCGGTACACCATCGTGCTGACACCACATATTTTGAACAATACTAAGCCCTACATCATCAGTGAAATCAAAAAGGTTGTTTTTCAAGAAACTTCTATACAAATCTTCATTTACACGATCATTTAAAACATGTACAGGCAGTCAATTACACAGGGCAATAAAATTTGTTCACACCCAAAAACCAGACCTCACTTGCCCGAAGGTTGTTGGTGCGTAGAATCTGAATCTGGCGTCAGAATTGCTGCTATACGTCACATCACAAGGCCAAATATTTTTTTTCTAAAATCGAATCATGCCCTCTAAAACTACTAGTCTTACTCTTCAAAACGCTTTTTTCAGATTAGAAAAATCTTTTTAATCGCGAAGATATCATTGAATGAAATTAGGTAGGTACTTTAGCGTTTTCATAACAGTGGTACTAAAATCGAAAAAAGTTCTTCAGAAAGCGGATATTTATATTTTTTTTTTGGGTCGCTCAATCCAAATCTGACCTCCAAATTATTCTATGACTTTAGGATTCTGAGATTTCCTAACCTAAAACTGCAAAATCAACCTGCCTGGGATGTAGCACTCGCAGGTACTTGGGTTAACCTGTCTGGGGTTTAGCGCTTGCAGGTTAACCTGTCGTGGGCAGATAGTGGTTATTTTGGTAGCATTATTGTGCCCTTAGGTTGTGGGTGTAGTGTTTGCAGGTTACGTGCTTCTATGTTAAATGGCTCCGTGTTAGAGTTATAGAGGTTAATACCGATAGTTCATCCTTAAATCGTTGAGTTTGAAGTTTTAAGTTAAGAAATCTCAGAATCCTAAAGTGATAGAATAATTTGGAGGTTAGATTCGGATTGGGCGATCCAAAAAACATGTAAATATATTCTTCCGCTTTCTGAAGAACCACTGTTATAAAAACACTAAAGTACCTAACTTTATTCAATGACATCTCCGCGAATAAAAAAGACTTCAAATCTGAAAAAAGCGTTTTGAAGGGTAAGAGTGGTAGTTTTAGAGGGTATGATTCGTTTTTAGAAAACAAATTTTTTCGCTTCGATATAAGCTCAAATAACATATAGCAAAGAAGCGTGTTTTTGCACTTTTAGGTTAGGATATCTCGGAAACGTGGCGTATAGGAGTAATTCTAACACCAGATTCGGATTCTACGCACCAAAAATCTTCGGGCAAGTGAGGTCTGGTTTTTGGGTATGAAAATTGTTGCCCTGTGTTATTGTTGAAAATGCCACTCCAAACGTTGACACTGAAACGTTGCTGAAATCGTCTTGACGTAATTCCATGCGGATTTTGTAACGCCCAGATATGTTATGATTATTAACCCAAAACACGCTTCATCAGACCACATGACAAGCGAAATGAATCTATCATTTTGTGCATGTTGCTAAAGTAACCAGCGACAAAATTCGATGTTTCGATATTCGATTCGATTCGATATTATATCTTCTTCATTTTGTACATTCACTTCAGTAGGACGAATGGCATTTTTTGGAGCGGGGTTACCTTCTTCTCGAAGTCTACGAAATGATTTACTAAAAATTGTGTGGGCAAGTAGATGTCTATTTGGGTATCTTCGTCGGTATTCTCGGACTGTTTATCTGGCGTTCCCATTGGATTACCCATATACATAGACAATATCTGCATACTCTTCAGTTGTAAATAAATGCATTTTTTATTTAGCAAGTGACAAATGAATAAACAAAATAACACAAATAATAATTATCATTGTTATAGCAACCATTTTTATTTATCAGGCTACTTTGAAATATGAAATTATATTTTTTAAAATGCTTGTAACTTCTAAACAAAAACGAATCAAATCTATATTCAAATGAGAAAAAATGTTTGAAATTAACCCATTAACTCATCTGTTAAGGTTTGTCATAGAGCATGTAGAACACCTTATAATTTTGGGCAGAATCTGTTCGGTACACGATAAATTTAATAGCATAAGTTTTCCGACAATCTGGCCTTCCCTTCCTGGAATGGGACCAACTCACTTCAACAGCTTGGCTATTCTTCACAGCGTTGTCTACTCAATTATTTTACGAGGAGTAATAAAATGTAATCTCTAAAAGCTTCCCGACGTGTATCTTCATTATATACGGGAGACATTGTATAAACTTTAAAATTATCAGCTCAAACTTTCTTTCTCAAACTTAAACTTAACCCTTGATGTAATAATTTCCTTTGTGTCGTAAAGATAAATATAAGTTGTTAAGATGATATTAAAGTTCGGTGAACAAACTTAATCGCCATCTTCTTTTTTACTCCTTCTACGTGACAGACGAAGTTGTAATAAAATTTGCTCTACTTCAGAGCTCCGTCAGTGTTGCTACACAGATCACATACTCCACAAAAGCTAAATTCACACTAGGTTCGAGAGAACTGTTGCCTCATGCCTTAAATGATTAATCTTAATTACTTCTTGGAGAATTGCGCATCACTGTTTCATGAACGTTTATTAGCAGCAAGAGCTCTGTTTGGTCAGATGGCAAGTGAGAAATAGCAAACTTTTTTATTTCCCTTGTTTAAGATTTTTTACATTTATCTACCAACGAAAAAATGGCTATTATAAGAATCTGTGCAATAAAAACCTTTATATATATAGGGTGTCCCTAAAAGATCTTTACGATGGCAATAAACCCCATAACAAAATAATGAGCAATATCAATCCATTGACGTAGAACTTGAGTTTTTTAGTACTTCTATAATTTTACGCCAATAGAAGTATACAATTTAGATTATTATTATCCTTTACTACCAAAAAGGTACTCTTGATAAGACTTCATTAATCATTATTTACATTACATTGTATTGTTCGGATAGCGGGTATTTGTTGAGCACCCCAACAGTTATCTTTTCCTGTAGGTTCATGATGAACCTACAGGAAAAGATGAATTGGATGAACCGTTCATCCAATTTCAGTCAAATTCGTTCTTTTTATTTAATGCTGAAAATGTTGCAGTATAAAAAAATTTTTGCGAGCTTTTGCAAAAGCCTATCCTTGTAGCAAATTTCCTCAGGAACAAAATCGATAAGTATACCTCATGTCGATTAGAGAAAAACTGAAAAAAGAGCAAATATTTTTTTTCTTTTGTTATAAACAATATGACACTCGACCTCTACAAATACACAAATTTAGAATTTTATTATGTGTATTTTTTACTTAATTTTAAGCCCATAAAATTCGAGGTAGGCCCGATTTTTGAAAAAAAAAAACCTAATCCGCCCGGACTAATAAGCGTGTTTGTTAAAAATTATATTTTTTTCCTAATTTAATGTTTGTGTCAAAATTACTGCCAATGATTAAAATTACAAATTTCGAATAAACCATGAGAGTAATCGAGTCTTATCAAAAGTACCTTTTTTGTAGTAAATAATTTACTTAACCNCTGAAAAAAGAGCAAATATTTTTTTTCTTTTGTTATAAACAATATGACACTCGACCTCTACAAATACACAAATTTAGAATTTTATTATGTGTATTTTTTATTTAATTTTAAGCCCATAAAATTTGAGGTAGGCCCGATTTTTGAAAAAAAAACCTAATCCGCCCGGACTAATAAGCGTGTTTGTTAAAAAATATAATTCTTTCCTAATTTAATGTTTGTGTCAAAATTACTGCCAATGATTAAAATTACAAATTTCGAATAAACCATGAGAGTAATCGAGTCTTATCAAAAATACCTTTTTTGTAGTAAATAATTTACTTAATCTAAATTTTATACATAAAATTATTTCCCTCCATTGGCGTAGAATTATGGAAGGTGTAATTATTAAAAATCGCAAGTTCTACGCCAATAGATTGATATTACTCATAATTTTGATATGGGGTTTATTGTCCTATAGAGCAGTGTCAACTTACTAAATTTTAACAAAATCGCATAAAGCGTTTTAAATATATAAAAAAAACGATTTCAAAATTGCTTCCGTGAGGGGGGCGTGTACCGCCCAAACGGAGCAACGTTGAGCTAGGTAAGTTTAGATAAATCAACTTATTTTGAGCCGCATTGTATCTGGTGGAGCGTTGTAAAAACCTTTTTAGGACACCCTATATATCTTTATTACAAATAAAAAAGAATCGTATTTTCCGTTTTTTCGCATTTTTCGAAACACTAATAGTTGAATCGTTTGTACACCAATTCATATTCATCTCGTGATTTCTCAGATATTAAAGTTGACTTTGCCGCATAATGTTATAGTGATAAACAACTACTCTGCGGACCACAGCCCCGTCTAGCATTGAATTACAACGTAAATATCCAGCAAACAGCTAAGATCGTCCATCAGCAGAATCACCAGACATAGACCGGGTGTAATTGGACGAGGCTGAAGTCCGCATAGTAGTTGTTTCCCACAATGCCATTAACCAAAAAAAAAATAATTTTATTATTATTTATTAATAAAATTAGGCTTACCAAGTCCCTACACAAAAATGAAGTCGATCAACAATGTAGAAGCCCATAACTAAACATAATAAATAAACTCAATTTTTTGGTTACCTTGTTATCGATTCTAAACAAAAAAAGCTTAAAAGCTTACATAATAATACAGCCTACCTACAGATATAATTTATTATTATTATCTAAGCACAGCAAACTGTCAAGAAGTAGAATCTGTAAAGTGACAAGGCAGCGAAGCGAAAAGCAAAGTTTTAATTTTAATGAACTCGGGTGTAGTATAAAAGCGATATAAAATGTCATAATTATAACTTTGAAAAGAGTAAAAAGAGAAACGTTTCAAGCGATGCCAAATAATTATTTTCATAAATACTTTTTATTTATTTCTGTTTGTGCGATGTCATCCATTTTTTATATATAAAAAATTACACCTCATTACCATACTAAATTTGTTGTAAGCTAGAATATAATTCGATTGGGAATGTGTAGATGCTAAACTATCGTTACAGCAGCTTGTCTAACGTCGTTAAAGTTAGGAACGCTATGAAATTTACGGTGTATAAAATACAGGCGTCAAATTTAATATTTTGCATAACAAGTACAAGGGTAATATAGATAATGTATTCAAATTCGGTGTCGGTTTTACTATTCATGCTCTCAACGCGGTTGTTTTTTTTTTTGTCGCTTTTGTTAGGAAATAATATCTAGTGACACAAATTAAAAAATATATATTATATCTCTAAGGATAAAAATATTTAAAATATTTCTCTATTAGATAGTTTTTTTGAAAACAAAATAAAAAGTTGTTAGTACAAAGTTTGTAATTAATTGAATGATCATCTAGTCTAAAAGAAAACTTAATATTTCATTTACTTTTCTCTCAATATATTCATTTATGAGCAGTTTGCCGAAACTCACATCTTGGGAAGATGCCTTACGAAAAAAGATGTCTTTTAAATAATTGTATCAAAGATATATCAAAAATTAAAACACTTGATAAAGGTAAGTATATAGGAATGATTTGTTTACGATATGCAGGTGTTTCCTAAGTCATAAAATATTTCAAAAAGCGATTATTTATGGCAAAAAGTTCATATTAACATGTCCCAGTCAGGTTCTAAATGAAAAAATGCTAATGGACGTTTTTTGTCGGGTAATAAACGAGGATTATAAAAAAAAATACATGCAAAATTAGAAATATCGGTAACCTGCATATTGTTTTTTAAAAGCATTGGATATTATTGCCTAATTGATTAAATTTTAGTTTTCTCTCTAGACAGATTAGCCGTTCAAAGCTTGAGAAAAAGAAAATATTCCATTATTATTAAAAAAAAATCGATGTCTTGTATTTTGGAAACAAGACATTTTTTGGACATATATTAATATAAACTTTTTGTCATAAAATATTTTACACCACTTAGGAAACACCCTGTAATAAATGGCGTGTCCCCATCAAAAGACCAAAAAATATATAATCGTAGATAGTTTTAAATACACAGCTACACAAAAAAAGTTGTCTGTACTTTTCATGCGACATATTTTTCCGTAGTATTCTCCTGATCACGAATCCGGTGTGAGAATTGCGCTATCACATCACAGGAATTTCCTAACCTCAAAAAATAGATCAAAAATAGCAAAAATTCACAAAAAAGTGCTACAATCGCTGATCTCAGATCCGAGGTCAGTTTTGCAACATTCAAAATGGCGGATTCAAGATGACCTTTTCAAAAAATAACACATTCGCAACAAATTTAGTATAGGGGGTTTTCGGGGTCACTGATCACGAATCCAAGATCAGATTTACAAAATTCGTATTAACATCTAGATATACTTTTTTATTTAGAATTGAACGTAGTTTAATAGTTTCTTATTGGAAGTTTAGATTTTTGAGGGACAAAAACTTGATATCTTTTTACTCTAACAGAACACTACAAGTAGCGTCCCCTAGAACTGTTTACAAAATAGTTATCATTTTCGTAATTACCACTTCAGAAAACATAGACATACCTACAATATTTCAAGACAATAGGTTTAAAGATGCTCAAGATATTTAAAAAAATCGAAAAAAACACTTTAACACCCTGTAGATCGAAAATAGCAACTTTCGGATAAGGCATGTTTGGCTTAATCGTTCTATTTTGAAGTCAGCAACCTGCCATTAAGCTCTGTTCCATTAATAATGAATCACCCTGTATACACTTCTGGAAAAAATTAATGGAATAAAAATTTTTTAGTGATTTTTCAAGTTTTGTCTTTTAGATATTTTGAGAAAAAAAAAATAAGCTATGATTAACGAGGAATACCTCGAGAAAAAAAAACATTTTCGAACTCAATCAATGTAGAAGTCAGTCAACTTGTTTAATCAGCTTTAATATGCTTTTTGAAAGGTCTCAGTACTATTGGTTACCGCGCGTTATTATTCCATGGCTAGAAATTGGCCTCAATGATTTGGGATCGAGGGGGATTATCCCTCTTTATCCTGCCTCATCTCGTGTAGGCCTGGACAGCCTTCGTAGGTGGGCCCCATCCGTCGTCTACCCCGACCGCAAATGCGGCCGGTGTAGGCGCTTTGTGGGACCTCCTTTTGTCCTGGCTGGGCCCCACCAGCTAGGGCCCTTTCTTCTGGCGCTCTTCTTGCTTCGCCGGCTCGTCTGTGTAAACCCCGGGGGTGGTGTCATGTTTATGTGTGGTATGGTTGGGTAGGGTAGTGCGGCTATGCAGCCTGGGATGCGCTTTGCTAAGGTGGCCCTTAGACTAGCGCGGGAGGGGAGGGTTAAGGAGGGTATGGGGAGTGTGTATGTGTGTGTGTGTGTGTGTGTCGTTGTCTTCGTTTCTTGATCCTGGCGGTCTCTGAAACAGAAAAGGTTAGCGGGCAGGGGGGGGACTATTGGTTACCGAGATATTGACGATTAAATGAAAATTTTCACTTTTGTTTTTAATTCTCGATATCTCAGCAACAAATTATTTCACAGTAAATCCAAGAGCGGTTTTGAAACCTTAAATAAATTCTTTAGAAGGATCTGTCATGGTTTTCGAAGAACGATTTTTTTTCATCCATGTCATTAATATGAAAAAAAATGCAAAAAATAATTCATTTTTAGTTTTATGAAAATCTACGTTAATTTACAACTGATGAAAAGTCTAATGATGAGAGAAATTTTTACAGCTCATTGTACCCGCAATAATCCTGTAAATTGACAAGTTGATCCATCCAACCGCTTTTCTGTTTCAAATGAGCAAAGTTTTGGAAAGAACACCTTTAATGTTCTTAAAAATTATGTAATCATTGCCAAAATGAAAGAGAAGAATTTTTCTCGACTTTTTCCACAATTTTACATCAGATATCGTTTAAATTTAAGACTTTACTACAGAATGCCAATGTGATATTTACTGAAATTGTGTACTGAAAGCAAAATTAATCTCCTGATATGAAATTTATGATTATTACATGCTGCGTTGAGAAACGTTGAAAATTCTGATAACGTCCAGTGATATGTTCTATGTTCAAATCGAACGAATCGAATCGAACGAGTGAATTAATTAGATTCTATTAAAAGCCGTGCTTCCCGAACTGCAGATCAATTGGGCACCTAGCAGCGACTCTGTTCTGATTTTTTCCATGTGAACAGCGGTTCTCAAAATGTACATATGAATGAACGAATAAGAAAAATTAATATATTAAGTATTTACAATTTTAAAATATGACTTATCACTTGACTCATTTACATCGCAAATTATACCCACATTTAAAATATATGAACACATTTAGGAATCACTTTGTATAACGATTAACGTACAACCTCTAAGCGAAACGAGTCTTTCTATATAAAAAAGTAAAAATGAGGTAAGTAAAACGTGGAATGGTGTAATAGGGGAAACTACCACGCGTTTCATTCATTTTATGACAACACAGAACGTACTATACAAGCTTTTAACGCTCTAGCAGCAAATTTGTTTACCCTCCAGAAAGTGAAATATGGGAAGTCACTTGACGTATTACGGGGACAAGAAATGAAAAGGTTGTCTCAACACTGGCACGGCAAATACCTACCACGAGTTGATGATTTAGGCTAAATGGAATTTGCTTGTTTCCTTCTAACTCGCAGAATGAAAGCTTTCCAGATGTTATGCATTAGTTATTACACACCGTAAAAAGGTTGGTAAAAAGTATCTAATATTGTACTGTAAAATTACTTCCTTTCCAACATTATCTGAATTTATACACCGAAAAGGAAACATCATTATGAATTTTAGTTATCGAACAATTAATTTTTCAAAATACCGTAAATATTAATTATAATAGTATAGTCAAATAAATGAAAAATAAAAAAATATATTTTAACAAGCTTTTATTAAATTGCACTAAAAAGAAAAAATAAACCAAGTAGTTCATTAAAAAACTTAGTATTTTCGCTGAACGAAATATTAATGATAATTTTTTGACAACAACTGTCTAATTATCCAACCAAACCCACTCTGATCGACGAACGGGATTAGTAGAAAAAAACTATTTGGGAGCGTTTTCACAGACTGAGCAAGAGAGAGTGCAATCCGCATAGGAATTTGATAACACAGGTCAACAAGGGTCAAGAAGCAGACACACTAATATGCATTCCTGAAGGATTTTGGTGCGCTGAATCCGAATCTGGCCGCAGAATTGCTCTATCAAGTCAGGTTTTTGAGATATCCTTACCTAAAAGTGTAAAAAACATTGTTTTTCGTCATATTTGAGGTTATGTAGTAATGCTAATCTATTCTTTTTCAAAAAAAAAAAAATACATATAATTTAAAAGTACAAGGCTCCCTCTTTCGAATGGCGTTGAGTTTGCTCAAATATCTTTTTCTTTCGTTGAGATATCACATGTTGAAATTTCTAAGTTTATCAGTTTCTTAATATGCGAAAATCTACTAAGGATCCCTTAGACGTCAAACAGTTGATTTCAGTTCAGAAACTCCATACTCAAAAACCTTCAATACATACGAACTCAAACTCACAAACTCCAAATCCACAAACCCACAAACCCCAAACCCACAATCCCTAAACCCAGAAACCCCAATCCCACAAAACCCGAACCTACAAACTCGAAGCTTACAAACCCCAAGCCCACCAACTCCAAACCCACAAACCGTATGGGTATGAATTTTCTGAATTGCAATCGACTGCCTGATGTCTAAGAGATCCCTAGTAGATTTTCGCAGATTAAGAAACTGAGAAACTTAAGAATTTCAACATGTGATATCTCAACAAAAAAAAAAAGATATTTAAGCAAACTCAACGACATTCGAAGGAGGGAACCTTGTATATTTAGATTCAATGTATTAGTTTATTGAAAAAGTTTATTGATGGCATTACTACATAACCTCAAAACGAAAAACAGTGTTTTTTTCACATTTAGGTTAGGATATCTCAAAAACCTGACGTGATAGAGTAATTCTGCTGTCAGATTAGGATTCAGTGCACCTAAATTTTTCGGAAATATATATTCAAGTTTCTGCTTCCAAAAAAAAGTTAAATTTTGTTGGTCTGTGTTGTTCCTCAACGCATATATTTAAAATTTATGTAATAGAATTAAACAAGCATGTTGACAAATAACACCACAGTTGAGGAGAGTGATTAGAAAAAAGAGGAGATGAATTGAACAGTGTATACCAAATGATGATGGGCTAATAGAAAACAGTAATATTTAAATATTATTTCGTTGTGAAACTCATGCATTTTTGGTAATTATAATAAAGACAATATATAATTTAGCTGTCTTATTGTGAACACCCTGTACGAGTAAAATCAATGAAACTTCAGTTACTAAAATTATGGAAAAATACTTTGAAAATATTTTCCATTGTTAATACAGGACACTACTGCAATGAGAGAAATTTTTCGAAGTTTGCACCGATTTTGTGAACACCATGTGAAAGCTATAGTAATGAAACTTCGTATTTAGGGTTTTGAGGTGTGATCAAATCGAAAATGCTATCCATATCTTTCTTAAAAAAATGCCTAATATGATTTTTAATTTTTGAGGGTCTTTTCTTACTGATAGTAGGCCGTAGAAAAGATCACATATCAAAAAATATAATATCAAAAAGTAGGTCTTTTTGAATACTATCATAAAAAAAAGAATTTCGGAAATCGGCCAACGCCATCCTAAATACGGAGGTGTTCCGACTTTAAATGAAACACACTGTATGTGACTATCCTTAAACTGAAGAGCATTTAAATTAGGTGAATTCCCTGAAAAGCTACACCAAAAATAATTGGGAAAAGCTGAAACGCGATTTATTTATAATTTTTTTATTGAATTATGTGTTAGTGAAAATTATAAATTTCTTAACTTCGTCGTTTCGTTTTCAATGACAATTAAATCAGATTTGTATCTAAGCCAGATAGTACTAATTGTGATATAGACGTATATTCTTATAGTAATTATTTATGTGATGGGTTGCCTCAACCTCCAAAATATAATGATATGCAATTAATTTTAAATAAATATAATGGAAAGTTGCTGAGTCGAAACGAGGAGTTCACTTTTAGGACGGTTGCAGCAGGTGAAATTAAAAAAAATATTTTTCGCATTAGAACTCAAGCTAAGGGATATGACAATATAAATCAAAAAATGTTACTTTATGTTTTTCCATTTCTTAGTGATTATTTTACATTCATCATAAATAAATGCTTAACCACAGGCATTTTCCCTATGGCTTGGAAAAATTCGCATGTTATACCATGTCCAAAAAACAATAATCCAACGACACTTTCTGACTATCGGCCTGTTAGTATCCTGCCTACTTTGTCCAAAGTATTGGAAAGAATTGTCAATGATCAGCTTAATGCTTATTTAAACGAAATTCATATTTTACCTGTTATTCAATCTGGTTTTAGGAAATTGCACAGCACTACAACTGCTTTACTTAATATAACGGATGATATATTTCGAGCAAATGGTAATAGTTTCTCTACATGTTTAATATTGCTAGATTTCAGTGAGGCTTTTGATACTATTGACCATGCATTATTAATTAAAAAATTAAAATATTTCGGAGTTAGCAACATTGTACTTTCCTTTTTTTTCGAGTTTTCTTTCTAATCGGCGCCAAAGAGTTTGTTTGAGTTATTCCTGTTTTCGAGATGTTAAACAAGGGGTACCTCAAGGTAGCATTTTGGGACTTACATTGTTTTCAGTATATACTGCAGGTTTTTTCTCTTTTCTCAGTTACTGTAAAATACATCAGTATGCTGACGACATACAATTATACTTTTCTTTCGCATATGAAAACTTTTTAGTGTTCGCTGATTGTATTAATTATGATCTAAGTACTATTTCCCATGTTGCTAGTGCTCATATGCTAGTACTGAATGAAAAGAAAACTGAACTTCTGCTCTTTGGTTGTAATAGACTGAACCTTATGAACAGTCCTGATTTTAAAATAAAAATAAATAATCAGCAAATTTTAAAACCTGCCAATTATTGTAAAAATTTAGGAGTGTTTATTGATGGTAATCTTAGGTTTGATAAGCATGTGAGCAATCTAGTGCAAAAGTCTTACAGTAATCTGAAAATTTTCTATATGCAAAAGGACTTCCTGACAAATGATATAAAACTGTTGCTATGTGACTCTTTAATTTTGTCTTACCTAACTTATTGTAGTGTTGGTTATTGGCCAGCCTTAACAAAAAAAAACTAAAACACTACAAAAAATTGAAAATAGTTCTTTATGATTCTCATTCAACCTGCGGAAATACGACCACGTGTCTCCAGTCCTATTGCAATCAAAATGGTTTAATTTGGAGTAAAGGTTTATTTATCGTTTATCTTGCCCTCTTTCTCAAATTAATGATACAGCTTCACCCTCTTATTTATACGAAAAGCTTATTAGAGGTTGTGATACTCATAATCTGCTAACTCGTAGCAGACTATGTACAGTACCTAGGCATAGGACAACTCAATTTGAAAGAAGTTTTACGTATAATGCATCTAAGGTTTTCAATAATATCCCCACATTTATCAAGTCTGCTCCTAATATTGATATATTTCGAGGACGGGTCAAGACTTGGATTATGTCTAAACGTTTACTACAGTGATTGTATTTTGATATAATGTGATTTATAAGTTTTGTTACGGGCTTATTTTTATTATTACTATTTTATTTAAATTAAATCACAATGGAATTGCAATCTCCCATCCACAACTGAAAACTTTAAATTAGGATATTTATTTATTTTCTATCTTTAAACAAATATTATGGTATGGTTTAACTTGTTATATTTTTCCCAAAATATTGAAATTTGTTTATTAAATTGTCGGCGGTAGGTAAATATGAAGTTCCCTGTCGATATACGTCCGAACGGACTTTTTCTTTCCTCTTTTTTAGTCTCAGGCATTTCTTACTTCCTCCTGGGCTCTTCGTTGCGAGAGACAAAAGAGAATTGTCGACTTAGCAGCGTGTGTTCTCGTTACGATAAATATCGCTTTCGCGGATCTTGCTGCATTTTGTGGGCAAAAATTTGTTTTGTTAGTTCTGGTGAATCCAGTGTCAACCGTTGTTGGTTGGATTTGTGCCCATAAAACCCGACATAAGGTACCACTCACCACGAGGCCGCCCTACAACAAAGGTAAAACTTTAAATAATCTTCACTAATTTTCTATATCTCTACCTCACTGGGAAACCTACTTAGACATGCTTCTCTCTTTTTTTTTTAGGCCTCGTAATCGTCCTCGTACTCGCACTCATCCTTGTTTTAATTTCATCTCATTATATTCGCACTCTCACCCTCAACGTCACCGTCTTCGTCGCTGTTAGTGT
>NW_019416512.1:378168-390157 GCF_000390285.2 Anoplophora glabripennis
ACCAAAACTGCAAAAATGAAGATACTTGAATTTTGCAAATTGCTTTTGGTTTCTGCATATTTACACTATGTGTGTACCAAATTTCAAGTGTCAGCAAAGCTTCGAACAAATTTGGCAAAGTTTCGAGTTTCAGATGCCGATGAATGTATAACACCTTATAGAACAAAAAGTTTTGCTCTCCTGATTTTCGGCTTTAGCGTCATTATTGTATATATATTGAACTACAGTTTTCGAAAGTTTTATCACTTTTTGTTTATAATTGACATTTTTACAGCAATTTAAAAAAATTGGTGATTTATACCGTTTTTTCAACCTCACGGCTTTGTTATTGCAAATTTCGTAATCGAATTTTGTAGCTATTTTTATTACGAACAAAATCATGTCCTAAGCATTTTTTCGTACAAAATCGTCCCGCTGAGTTATTTAAAGAAAAGTTCTAAAAAAAATTTTTTTCGCGATTAAATTGTTAATAACTTTTTTCCTGATAAAATATTTTGTTAGCAAATTAGCCTGTCTTGACATTTTATAGTGCAAATTTCTTAAAAATGATTTATTTTCACGTTTTCTATTTCAGCGCATGCGCACTAAATTCCTTTTAAATCAAAGAATTCTACAACTGTTTGGAAAAAACATTTTTTGCCAACTTTAACGCCATTTACTGGGATAGAAGTAAGTTGTTTTAAAACGCCATATTTTAGGATTCCCTAGATACATGTATTATAAATATAATGTGAAATTACCGTATCTTCATTTCCTGGTACAATATTTAAAACATTGCCTAATTCCCTGTCAGATAATTAAATATTTCACGTACCCAATCCCGAAAATCCAAATTCCTGGAACGGTTACACCTGCTCCTTTACGGCCGGTATCTTTCCAGGACTTTTTATTAGGCAATAATTTTTTTTGCCGCATAAAAATACAAGTCAAGGGAAGCCATAAAAATAAAAATATATTGTAGTAACATTTTATTCGTCCGAGTCGCAAGAGACACGAGTTGATATGCCTGAATTTATTGTCACTTTCCCGGGTAAAAACTGGCGCAGGAATGAACCATTCGATATATTTAAATTTATGGTTATCTGTACTTGCGTGGGGGAATATATCTTGCGCCAAACCGTAACCGTACCGGATCTCAGGAAATTTCGACAGAAACTTGAGAGAACTCTACATGATTGGAGTAAAACGTGGAAAACATGTGAGGGTTACATTTTTATCATTATGCATCTACTTTAAAGAAGTGTACGATTTAAATACAATATGAAGTGTCCTCAACGTTATCAAAAAGTGAACTAGTTATTTTTTCAATGCGGTTACGTATCGTGTCACTTCAGAAATGATATAGACGTAAATAATAAAGGGAATAGTAATATCGTGTACCTAGTAGTAAAAGCAGTACATTCCCTGACGACAATGCATTGAGCCCGGAAATGTGCGTTTACTACAAGGTACATACACATACTACTTTTTCTGAAATCGCAAACAATATTAATTAATTAATATGAACTACGAAATTTTTATTGATGCATATCTAACATTTCCCCATTATGATCTAATTGCTTATAAAATCGTTTCCTTCACAATCATTGTTTATTTATTGTTGTGATAAAAGTCATATTCGTTTTAATATCTACAAATTCTAAAGTACATATTAAAAAATATATATTAATTGACAGTGGTGATGATGTTTTGATGTCCGGAAGACCACCAGAGGTAGCAGCGGCAAAAAAATGTGACTAAATTTATTACAAAACAAATCTAGGGAAAATAGCCCAGTAAATGTAAAAAATTTGTAAAAAAATTCGTTTCAGATTGGTTTAATCGTTAGTTTAGGCAAAAAGAAATAATATTTCCCAAAAAGTATCGGTTTAAAACAACAAGATCATTGTTTAAACAATGATTATAATTTAAAAATGACCAAAAATTGAGTTTTTTAGCTGTATTAAAAAGCGCTATCAAACAGAAGTTTTTGCTTTTGTTTATACTTATAGAATTTCAAAAAACGCTTCATTTGAGACCTGCTAAATTAAAATCCATTAACAATTTGTTTAAATAATTGCAAAAAAACAGCGAAATTTGAATTTGTTATAAATAGAAGAAAAGAGCATAAATCGTTTCTAAACTGAAGTAAAATTTGTATTTTGTTACCCTTAAGAAACCGTGACAATTTGGTAAAATAGTTATTTTTGTATCTAGTGCGCGAAATGCTACTTTGGTGATCGAGAATTGAATTTTTAAACGAGGCGAAGCCGAGTTAAAAAATTATTTGAGACCACCAAAATAGTTCGCGCACGAGATGCAAACAATATTTTTTCTACAAACGTCAAAATCTATCTCTTAAAAATATTATAAATAAGTAAAATGCCTAATTTATTATAGAAAATAGTGTTGAGCTGGCTTAAAATGTCTTTCCTAATCAAATTTTCACTGTTACTATGGAAACAAAGTGGCTGTTGTTGACAACAATAATAATTATTTTAAAGTGACGTTTGTGCTCGCGTCTTCAATTTTTAAGTGCCAGATATTATTTAAAATAATGGAAATTGCTAGTGACGATGAACTAAGTAGTACCCCACCTAATTTGGCAGATGCGGCCAATTTGGTAACTTCAAATCTTTTACCGGAAAAATCGAAGCGCCAATATGAAAATGCATATCGGCAATTTAAGGAGTGGTGTGAAACAAATAAAGCAAGAAAAGCATCCGAAAATGTGCTGTTAGCATATTTTGCAGAAAGATCCAAGAAGGTGAAGCCTTCCACATTATGGGCAGTATATTCTATGCTAAAATCAACACTTAATGCTAAGGAAAACGTAGATATTAAAAAATTTACCAAGTTGGTTCCATATTTGAAAAAATTGTCAGTTGGACACAACCCTAAGAAATCCAAGGTATTAACTCGAGAAGAAGTAAATCAATTCATAAGAGAGGCAGATGATGAAATATATTTGATGGCTAAGGTATATTTTTAATCATTGTTTTATATGTATTTTAAATTACTAAATATCGATATCCTTTTAGGTCGTTTTAATATTGGGTATTTCTGGTGCTTGCCGCCGTGAAGAACTCACTAAAATGAGTGTCGATGACATAGAAGATAAAGGTTCCATCTTGATTGTGAAAGTACCGGATACAAAAACGAACATACAACGAATTTTTACGGTTTCGAATCTAGATTATATCGATATTTACCGAAAATACGTGGCTCTTCGTCCAAGTTATGCTAGCAGTCGCCGATTGTTTTTGAAGTATCAAAATAAGAGATGCATTAACCAAGTTGTTGGAATAAATTCTATTGGAGGGATGCCCAGCTTAATAGCAAAATACTTAAAATTACCAAATTCTGATGCTTACACAGGTCACTGTTTTCGGAGAACCTCGGCCACACTTCTTGCTAATGCTGGGGGTGATATATGTAGTTTGAAGAGACACGGGGGATGGAAATCTTCCACCGTGGCCGAAGGATACGTGGAAGATTCTATCAATAATAAGATTCAAATATCAAATAAAATTTTAGATTGTGAAATTTCAGGATCACATGGTATCACCTCTACCTCAAAAATTAGTAGTGTTTCAACCCCCAAAACCCCAATATCCCGAGCTGAACCTGAATTATCTGGTTTAGGAATAAATATTGGTTCGTGTACTGGTTGTACGATTAATGTTAATATTGTAAATAATAACTAAAGTTATTGTAAAATTCTATCATTATTTTAAAAGTATTTAATTGTTATTCATTTAAAAATAAATAATAATTTGGAGTTTTGCTTCATTTTTTCAAAGATTGAAATACAAAACTCTTATTAATTTACATGCAGTGTGCGAAATACTTCGCACCCTAGTGCGCGAAGTATTTCGCGCACGGTGTCATGGTAACGTAAGAATCCGAAAAAAAGTGTCACTTCGCATATTGTTGTCAATGCGCAAACCTTGTCATTTTTTGACGTTTGTAGAAAAAAATATTTATTTGTTTACGAGTTTTTGCATGCATTTATTAGAAATAGCGTTTGCAATTGCAAAAACGCGGTTGTTAGCGTTATAATAAAGGGCCTTATGAGGTCTCATTTGTTTCGTGTTGACTTATATTTTCAAGATATGCAATTGGAAATTGTAATTTCATAGGCTAACCTCCTCAAAACGGCGTATAAACAGATAGTATAATTTGTTTATAAGGTTTTTCGTTAATAACTTTGCGAAGAATGAATATTTTTTAAAGCCGCTATAATATTCGTAATCATGGTAATTTTTCACGAATTTAAAAAAAAAATTGTTTTACGACCATTTTTAGCCGAGATAGCGGTTTTTTTTTTAATCCATAACTTGTTTATTTATAAACATTAAGACTTGAAATTTCGGGAATAAATCAATCAACCCTTAAACCTCATAATAGCGGTTAAATATATCGAAAAAAAATGCATTTTATAGTAATTTTTAACCCTTTACAAAACGTCCTCGAATACATTTTTACACCTGGAATGTGGTGGGAGAAATAAGACAGAAACTTTCAAAAGTGGAAATCGAGACTTCAAATCTTAACTGCCCGAAAATTTTGCAATATCTCCGGTAATTGTGGTCGAATTTTAACATTTTTTTTAATCTGGGTAGCGTATGAAAATAATAACTGCACTGCCCATTTTGCAATAATTAATTATTATTAATTTGTTATAAACTATTCTAAAAAAAAATGTTTTCGCATTTTTTCGAGAAATAATTATTCACAATGGTACCAATGAACAGTTTTCTTAAAAAACAATATTTTTATGTAAGAATATTAAGGAAATGACTTATTTCTTATGTATAAAGTTTATTTTAATGAGAATCGAGTTTTTGGATGTAATATGCATAATAGTATTATTTTTTAAAATATAATATGTAATATAATTAATACATGGTACGTAGGGTTTCTGATTTCTCGGCCTACTTTTTTTCTCGGGACTCGAGAATTCTCGACTAGCAATTCCCGGGAATTCTCGAATTCTCAAGAAATTTTCTAAAACTTAAAAAGTCATAATTTTGATATTGCAATGCAAAATATAAGCATGCTATTATACTTAACAATCATCATTAACATTTATTATTTATTCAGTATTTTCATTAATTACTTATATGTTTCTACTTCAACTAACAAAACTAAATTAAACTTTGAGTATCTTGTACTTAAATACCTTTAATAATCATTAATCGTGCAGTGTTTTAATTAAACAAATAGTAAATAAGGAATTTAACCGAAGAAATCTTAAAACAAGCTTTAATTTAAAGATACAGAAGCATTCTTCCTATTAGTTTATCACTTATAATCACAATCTTTTAATTAACAAAACAAAAATAAAATAAACTAAAGGAACAGCAACTAAATATTTTCATAATCAACATCAACATTAGGTATCTGCTTATAATAAAATTTCTACTCAGACTTATAACAAGGTACATTAAAAAAATAAGAATCGTCAAAGTAAACTAAAACCTTAAAAACTTAAAATAAATAAATCATGAGCTAGTCGAGAAACCACTTTAACCGCTCAGTTATTTGTCGAGAAACGAATTGAACGCATGAACGGAACGAACTCCAGTCAAAAACTTAAGACGCGCGTGATTTTTAAATTTCTCGATTTCTCGACACTTTTTTCTCGTCTCGAGTAAGGCCAAATTTCCCGGGAATTCTCGCTTCGAGAAGTCTCGACCAGAAACCCTAATGGTACGAATATAATTGAGCCTTGTGTATGATACGCCACACTGTTGATAGAGACATTCCTTGTACTTGTTGAGCGAAGAAAATCGAGAGGGTTTAAGTCAGGAGACCGCGGTGGTCATGCTACTAGTCTTCCTCGTCCAATCCACCGTACTTCTTGAACTTGATTAAGGTAATGTTAAATATCGAACATAAGAAGGCGTACTATCTTGTAAGAACCGCATTCGCCATTGAACCAATTAAGAGATCTCTACTAAAACATTCAAAGAAAAACTTCAAGTTCCCAGATATGTGTACTGTGAACGTTATATTCATTAATCTTGAACCGCAGTAGGTAATAAGAGCACTGTGAAGACCACAGTAATAATAAATATTCTAATATAAATGGAAATATACGTTTTCTAGCCACTATTCAATTTTTTAAAAAAGTTCTTTGAAAAGGAGGTGCTACGAGCAATTTAACTACATATATATTTAGGTAAAATACAACCATTTCATATAAAAAAGACAATCTTAAGTATATTTTGGATGATAAATATCTCTTCTACTTCACTTTATTTTTGCATTCATCAACTTACCACGGCCATATAAATCATGCTTAAGATGCGCAGCCTCTGCCCTCGCGGGAAAATGAAAATATAGTCGTATAAATTCGCACCTAAGAGAACTGAATATTTAATAATATTTAATGGCCATCCTGATCTAGAATGGAACGGGCGACTAGCTTTGGAACAAAGAAACCCGAGACGCAACTACTACACATTATTTATTTGAATTTTATACTGAAAGCCTCCGCCGCTGATAAAAAATACCTGTTATTATTTCTTGCGGTGGTATGTTAGAGCCTTGTTGAATTATTTATGTTGGTGTTTTTTTTTTTTTTTTGATAGCCGTCGTGTCAAGTTTGTACTCTCCTATAACAGCAAAAAGCAAATAGCTTTGGATAGGTAGGGTCCCTAATAAATGACATGTTTGCAAGTAAATTTATATCATGTACCTACATGAGAGTTAGTATAGAAAGTATATACTTCATTACAAATTACTATGAGTAGAGCTCGACACTTCAGTGCGTAAACAAGACGGAGGTAGGGGTGATCCGCATCATTGCTCGATAGCATTGCGGTGCGTTTCGTTCAGAGTATTTCACAGGTTGATATCCAGGTTGAAATGGACCGCTACATCTAAAGAATTTCTAAAATGTCTCGTCATCCCAGCTATGTATATCTAATAATAAATGTATAAATGTTTTTCTGATTTACGTTGTGGTGAAACGGTAACAAGTAATAACATCGTCAATGATCAATGTAAAGGAATGTGGATATGTGCAAGCATTAGACATGAAAAAAATTGATTGTTCTAGCTGCCGTACTGAGTGTCTATGTATGATGCAATTTTTATGTTCATGTATATTGCGATGTATGCGAATTATTTTGACACAAATGTATCTAATTGTAAAAAGCTGTCGCGAAATTACAGATAAGAACAATACAACAACAAGTTTTAACGAGTATTCTAATGCTAATAACTCTTTTTCTAACGCTGATACGGTCGTTTTAAAATTTGATGATAGAGCTTGATTTATTTGAAAACATTTTTTTTTTCTTTTACATAAATGTAATAGTTTTTGGGCAAAAATTGAAAGAAACCGTAATTATAAACGAAGAACTACAAAATCAACAGGAGCCCTATCATGCATAAACCAAAGACAATCTTTGGCACCTTGAAATAGGTACATCTACAAGAAGTACTGAAAGTATTTCTTCGAGAAAGTGGATGTATCTCCATTCAATCTAGGTGGCAGAAATTGTGAGTCAGTTAAGTGGCTTTCAAGAATTCCAAACAACACATTCAAAGAAAACTGTTATTCATTATGAACTTTGACTAAGGTAAGTGGATATTCTTCTGCATCTGCTGTGTAAACAATGTCCCTGGCAAATACTCAGGATTATGTCAAGTTCTTTTCAGAATCCAACGAGAAACTGTAAAACGTTGCAGAAAATCTTTCGGTAAAAGAGCTTGGACTGACTCAGTGNTGGACCGCTACATCTAAAGAATTTCTAAAATGTCTCGTCATCCCAGCTATGTATATCTAATAATAAATGTATAAATGTTTTTCTGATTTACGTTGTGGTGAAACGGTAACAAGTAATAACATCGTCAATGATCAATGTAAAGGAATGTGGATATGTGCAAGCATTAGACATGAAAAAAATTGATTGTTCTAGCTGCCGTACTGAGTGTCTATGTATGATGCAATTTTTATGTTCATGTATATTGCGATGTATGCGAATTATTTTAGCACAAATGTATCTAATTGTAAAAAGCTGTCGCGAAATTACAGATAAGAACAATACAACAACAAGTTATAACGAGTATTCTAATGTTAATAACTCTTTTTCTAACGCTGATACGGTCGTTTTAAAATTTGATGATAGAGCTTGATTTATTTGAAAACATTTTTTTTTTCTTTT
The DNA here is from genome assembly GCF_000390285.2 of Anoplophora glabripennis. Lineage (NCBI taxonomy): Eukaryota > Metazoa > Arthropoda > Insecta > Coleoptera > Cerambycidae > Anoplophora > Anoplophora glabripennis. The sequence goes on from NW_019416512.1 coordinate 386,328, forward strand.
ACATAAATGTAATAGTTTTTGGGCAAAAATTGAAAGAAACCGTAATTATAAACGAAGAACTACAAAATCAACAGGAGCCCTATCATGCATAAACCAAAGACAATCTTTGGCACCTTGAAATAGGTACATCTACAAGAAGTACTGAAAGTATTTCTTCGAGAAAGTGGATGTATCTCCATTCAATCTAGGTGGCAGAAATTGTGAGTCAGTTAAGTGGCTTTCAAGAATTCCAAACAACACATTCAAAGAAAACTGTTATTCATTATGAACTTTGACTAAGGTAAGTGGATATTCTTCTGCTTCTGCTGTGTAAAGAATATCCCTGGCAAATACACAGTATTTTGTCCAGTTCTTTTCATAATCCAACCAGAAACTGTAAAACGTTGCAGAAAATCTTCCGGTAAAAGAGCTTCGACTAACTCACTAAAAATTACTCGAGCTCGGTCTAAGTAGATTTCAATTTAATCATAACACAGGCACACCAAAAAAAAGAAAGGTCCTTATGTATTTTAATGCTCTGAATCCGAATCCGGGGCCAGAATTGCTCAATCATCCTCAAATTTTTTAAATAGCGTAAAACATACCTTAACTACGAAAAATACAATCTCGCTTTGGAAAGATTAGGTATAATTATAGAAACCGACTAAAAATGACTGCAGGACCATATTTATACAGGGTGTTAGTGAACTTATGTCAAATTACCTCAACATTTCAAGGAGCCACCTTTTGAGAACTGCTCATTTTCATAGAAGATGTTCGATGTACCCACCATTTACCTGCACACAAGCTTCAGCGCGACGTATCCAATTCGCTCGCACGCGTTGCAACATTGCCACGTCCTCTCGAATCGTATTACAAGCTTCGGCAATACGATGTGGCAGTTGGTCGATGTCATGAACTTTATTGGAATACACAACACTTTTCATATATCCCCACAAAAAGAAGTCAAAAGCGGTGAGGTCCGGGGAGCCATCTAACTAGGCTGTTACGGCGTATCCAACGATCGGGAAAGGTAATGTTTAGAAAGTCGCGCACTCTCCGGAAAACAGTGAGCGGGTCCTTCGTCATGCAGTAACCACATATTTTGTCGAACATTTAGTGGCACGTCCTCCAATAACTCCGGCAAGAGATTTTGCAAAAAATCTCGATATGAAGCACCGTCTAAGCGTCTAGGCAATTCAAAAGGTCCTGTTATAGTGTCATTAACGATACCGGCTCACATGTTCACTGAAAACTGTTGCTGAAAGGCGCCGCGACGTATTTCGTGTGAATTTTCGATAGTTCAGTGGTGAGTGTTGTGGACGATACGCACACCATTTCGACTAAAACATCCCTGTTTCAAATGAAATTGACTTTCGAATACAGTCCGGCTTCATAGTAAATACTCGCCGCGATAAAATACATGTATTTCAGCAGTTCCAAAACAGTTTTAAACACATTTTTAATTAGCTTTATTCTCTATGACCTTACACTTTCGATTCAAGTTTGTGACATCAGTATAACTCAGTTTTTGCTCCTTTTTCATCCCTTTAAATTACCCCGCACTTTTCTTTTCTAATGGACGGGTCAAGTGAGAGGGATATAAAAGGTGGTAAAGGGTCAGGGGGTGGTGGGTCGGGGGTAATGGTTGTCTGGCAGTAAAAATATGTTGATTGGCATGATCATGATCAGTTAAATCCATCCTCAATCTTCTTCAGAGCAGTATTAGGGGGAAAGGGCTTGATGGTCGGTGGTGGTGGGGGTGGGGGTACGTGGGAGGGGAGGGGTTAGATTTTTGGTGGTTGAAGGGTCACAGGGGTGGTTGTTTGGAGTAGCCGTTGGTTGGACTATAAGAATAAAAATTGTTTCACATTCAGAAATCAATTAAATCTCCCTAGCCCCTTGAGGCTGGATTTTTGGGGGGAAGGAGGGGTTATAGGGCTTCGTGCCCATTCAGACTTTTAATCTACATATTGAGAACTATCAACCTGCACGAAAATTAGCCATTTTCCATAAGAAAAGTGCGGTGTCCTTTTTGACATAAGTTCATTAACACCCTGTATGTATTTTGATGCACTGTATAGTGTTAATATCAGTATTTCGAAGGGTGCTAGAGAATGAAATAGACACATAATTTGAAAATAGTATATCGGATGGCGAAGAAAACTTAGACACCCTGTGTATTATATAGTACCGTGTTAGTGTAGTTCATAAAACTAACATACCATGAAAAGTAAGTCACTGCAATAACGGACAGTACACGAGTTTAATTTTTGTCATAATAAATTACAATTAATTTTATTAATTAGTCCTACAATTACTTTTGATTCTATCAAGCGTAGCTAAAAAAATTACAAGACTAGTTATAAAATTTGATTATAACCTAATTATTCAGTAATGTAAATAAAACAAACTAAAAATAGCAAAACTCTTTCAACATTATGCCACAAGCGCCGCTCAATCGTTTTTTCAGAGCAAATCGTAGTTCTCTAGAAATATTTCCAGTGCGTCCTCCTGAAATAAATCCTTCCAGTGACTGCGACTGTCACCATCCGGCGCCCATTTCCTCTCATATATTGAAGTTTTGTGCGTAACGAGGAATAAAATAGTCCGCAACCGTGGTACAACATCATCCAGGGAGGCTGCGACAGCCGAGTGGGTAATTCATCAACTGTAAACTCCAACCCCGCTCTAGGGAGCCATAAAGTGGTGAGGCTGTATTTTTTCTTAAGTAATGTCCGCAGGCTTTGCGGAAAACGAGCTGATTCTCCTCACGACGACGTTGCCGATTTGCTGCGTTTTACGTCAGATCTCTGTCGACCTGATCGGGCAGTATTTTCTATTTTTAATGCAGTATTAACTGCAAACATTGATATGATAATCACTAAAGCGAGGTTTTTTCGTTTAGTTGAAGTTTACTAGGATTTTTTTTTAAGAAAAAGCCTAAATAAAACTTTTTCAATACCCGACCTTTAAGGCGACCTTTACTTGCTCATCATGAGTCTACTTTAGAAGTCTACATTGGCTTCAATATAGTATTTAGTGGTATAGAAAACATTTATAGTCGTATACAGGGTGTTCTGAAAAACACTGACATAAATTCAGTGCCTGATAGAATTTCAAAAAATATTACAATTTGTTCCTATGAACCATGGGCGTATCTTTTTCCGTTTTCAAGATACAGGGCTTTAAAAATAATTTTTTAGAATCTAGTTTCGGTCCTATCTTCCACAAAATTCGACCGAATGAACAGAAATTTTGTTTTGTGGAGTTTCTGGGGATGCTAAATGCTCTGGAGTTATTAATTTTTGGCTATATCATACAGGGTGTTCAGTGCAGTACGCCGAGGGAACATTTTACTTCCTAACTTTTTTGAGGTTAATCTTTCTGCCCCTTTTGCCACTCGCTGTTATGGCAAATTTTATTCTAAACAAAAAAGGTGCTCTTGTAAGAAGTGCTAAAATTTGCCCATTTTAGAGAAAAACCAGGCATAGTGCGCCAAAATCAATCGGCTAGTATCCCAAATTGTTGTTTTTTATTTCAATTAGGCTTGTGTCAAATGTGTCAAATGAACGTGTTATGAGCATTATCAGAACAAGTATTTATTTTAATTCGTGTAATAAGAAATTTCTACTTGCTACGGTATGAATAACGGTAATAATTATTCAAACTCAGAATATACCGATATGTTGTTAACTTTAGGCGAATGTTTAGGGAACAGTTTTGCTGCTGTAAGGCGATATTCGGAAAAATTTCCTGGTTGCAGATTACCAAATAGACATACATTTTAGGCCGTTGAAAGGCGATGCCGGGAGACAGGCTCGTTTAAGCCAAAAAAAGTAAATTCGGGA
>NW_019416512.1:393073-455722 GCF_000390285.2 Anoplophora glabripennis
TTTTTTTTTTTTTTTTGATAGCCGTCGTGTCAAGTTTGTACTCTCCTATAACAGCAAAAAGCAAATAGCTTTGGATAGGTAGGGTCCCTAATAAATGACATGTTCGCGGCATTATTATTTTTGCAAGTAAATTTATATCATGTACCTACATGAGAGTTACTAGAGAGAGTTACTTAGAAAGTATCTACTTAATTACAAATTACTATGAGTAGAGCACGACACTTCAGTGCGTAAACAAGACGGAGGTAGGGGTGATCCGCATCATTGCTCGATAGCATTGCGGTGCGTTTCGTTCAAAGTATTTCACACGTTGATATCCAAGTTGAAATGGACCCAGCTATGTATATCTAATAATAAATGTTTAAATGTTTTTCTGATTTACGCTGTGGTAATAAATAATAACATCGTCAATGATCACTGTAAAATAATGTGGATATGTGCAAGCATAATACATGAAAAAAATTGATTGTTCCAGCTGCCGTACTGAGTATCTATGTATGATGCAATTTTTATGTTCATGTATATTGCGATGTATGCGAATTATTTTGACACAAATGTATCTAATTGTAAAAAGCTGTCGCGAAATTACAGATAAGAACAATACAACAACAAGTTTTAACGAGTATTCTAATGCTAATAACTCTTTTTCTAACGCTGATACGGTCGTTTTAAAATTTGATGATAGAGCTTGATTTATTTGAAAACATTTTTTTTTCTTTTACGTAAATGTAATAGTTTTTGGGAAAAAATTGAAAGAAATCGTAATTATAAACGGAAAACTTCAAAATCAACAGGAGAACACATCAAATTTTATGTATTTAATCATATTAAATATCAACAAAATATTTAAAGAATCCAACTCGCGCTAAAATAAATCTAGGAGCTTATATTATTATTTATTGTGACGCGAGCTATGCTCCTTAATATATGCAATCTCATATACAAAATGTGTGCACAGCGAACAATTAGATGCGTCCTTTGTTTTTATTGGCTAATCAGGCACGTGACCCAGTACACGAAGATATGGGCTTTTGTGGCTGCAACAGCGCCAGCCACTGCTGCACTAAATGTAGTAATATTTTGTACGTGGTATGTGGTGGTTTATTTCTGCAAGCGGCACGTGTGAATATTTTCTTTTAGGCGTCTACGGATATTATAGTTATTAAAATGAATAGCGTTTCGTTTAAAAAAAAAACTTTATTTGGTTCTCTGCCTGAGGATAAACTAAAAATAAAAGAATTAGGTGGGCCAACACCACAATTAAATTTGGAAGTTAGTGGAACAAGCCGAAGTAAAAGTTATAAAGGACAATTTAACAATAATATACATATACACAAAAGCAGAGTGGGTGTGCGGGTGTGATTTAAAAAATACAGTTTTGTTTTCCGTGCTTATTTTTCGGTGGGGATAAAGCATGGACAATATACAGTGTGAAAGATTTAAGTCATTAAGTCTTTAGGTAAAATAAACATAAGAAGTCAGTTAGATTCTGCATATTGGGATAATATACGGAAACATATGAACAGGTAATGAAAAATCGTCATGTATTATTTAAAATCATAGATTGCATAAAATTTTGCGGAGCTTTCGAATTAGCACTTCTCGGACACGACGAGACAGAAAATTCGGACAACCCTGATGTGTTTCGTGGACTCATAAATTTTAGTGTAGATCTTGACGACATTTTAAAAGAACATCTAGCCACATTGGTATGACCGGGATTTTCTGTGATTGTACCGGGAATTAGCTGTATGGTCCCGGATTTCGGATTTGCACGTATAACTCCCGGAATATAATATAATGTACATATANTGATTCTATCAAGCGTAGCTAAAAAAATTACAAGACTAGTTATAAAATTTGATTATAACCTAATTATTCAGTAATGTAAATAAAACAAACTAAAAATAGCAAAACTCTTTCAACATTATGCCACAAGCGCCGCTCAATCGTTTTTTCAGAGCAAATCGTAGTTCTCTAGAAATATTTCCAGTGCGTCCTCCTGAAATAAATCCTTCCAGTGACTGCGACTGTCACCATCCGGCGCCCATTTCCTCTCATATATTGAAGTTTTGTGCGTAACGAGGAATAAAATAGTCCGCAACCGTGGTACAACATCATCCAGGGAGGCTGCGACAGCCGAGTGGGTAATTCATCAACTGTAAACTCCAACCCCGCTCTAGGGAGCCATAAAGTGGTGAGGCTGTATTTTTTCTTAAGTAATGTCCGCAGGCTTTGCGGAAAACGAGCTGATTCTCCCCACGACGACGTTGCCGGTTTGCTGCGTTTTACGTCAGATCTCTGTCGACCTGATCGGGCAGTATTTTCTATTTTTAATGCAGTATTAACTGCAAACATTGATATGATAATCACTAAAGCGAAGTTTTTTCGTTTAGTTGAAGTTTACTAGGATTTTTTTTAAGAAAAAGCCTAAATAAAACTTTTTCAATACCCGACCTTTAAGGCGACCTTTACTTGCTCATCATGACTCTACATTAGAAGACATTGGCTTCAATATAGTATTTAGTGGTATAGAAAACATTTATAGTCGTATACTGAAAAACACTGACATAAATTCAGTGCCTGATAGAATTTCAAAAATTATTACAATTTGTTCCTATGAACCATGGGCGTATCTTTTTCCGTTTTCAAGATACAGGGCTTTAAAAATAATTTTTTAGAATCTAGTTTCGGTCTTATCTTCCACAAAATTCGACCGAATGAACAGAAATTTTGTTATGTGGGGTTTCTGGGGATGCTAAATGCTCTGGAGTTATTAATTTTTGGCTATATCATACAGGGTGTTCAATGCAGTACTCCGAGGGAACATTTTAGGTCCTAACTTTTTTGAGGTTAATCTTCTTGCTCCTTTTGCCACTCGCTGTTATGGCAAATTTTATTCCTAAAAGATGCTCTTGTAAGAAGTGCTAAAATTTGCCCATTTTCGAGAAAAACCAGGCATAGTGCGTGCGCCAAAATCAATCAGCTAGTATCCCAAATTGTTGTTTTTTATTTTAAGTAGGCTTGTGTCAAATGTGTCAAATGAACATGTTATGTACATTATCAGAACAAGTATTTATTTTAATTCGTGTAATAAGAAATTTCTACTTGCTACGGTATGAATAACGGTAATAATTACTCAAACTCAGAACATACCGATATGTTGTTAACTTTAGGCGAATGTTGTTGACAAGATGATAAAGTTTTAGTTGAAAACGTCTATTAAATTCTATTACTCATTATTTTTTTGTGAAAAATGAGTTTGACCTTCCAATGACCCGCAAAGATAGGTTGGAAAAAAATTTTTATTCCGCGTTCCGACATAAAATTTGGCGTTTATCTTGGCATAAAAAATAACGTATTTTATTTGATAGTCAGTTGACATTAGTTTGATCTTGCACCTTGTGGTAAAAGTTAAATACAGGGTCACCATCTATAGTCTGTTTGGAAATGAAAGAGAGTAATAAAACCCCGAGATAAGAACCGGCGCTGTCTCAGAATGAGAAGATTATTATATTAAATGTATTTAATGCATTGAAACACCAAAATCCTACCAACAGTGTTGACGACATCGTGGAAAAGTGTTTCAAAATGACAGGGATTGGAAAATCGACTNCTGCGGCGCCATTTAGAGACTCCTGGCACTTAATATCCCGGAATTCAATTCAACAAATGTAACAACCCTAAGCAGAACACATTCAATCAATGTTCACGCGCCGCCACTGAGCCCTATCATGCATAAACCAAAGTTAATCTTTGGCACCTTGAAGTAGGTACATCTTCAAGAAGTACTTCTTCTTGTAGTAAAAGTACTTCTTCGAGAAAGTGGGTGTATCTCCATTCAATCTAGGTGGCAGAAATTGTGAGTCAGTTAAGTGGTTTCCAAGAATTCCAAACAACACATTCAAATAAAACTGTTATTCATTATGAACTTTGACTAAGGTAAGTGGATATTCTTCTGCATCTGCTGTGTAAACAATATCCCTGGCAAATACACAGGATTATGTCAAGTTCTTTTCAGAATCCAACCAGAAACTGTAAAACGTTGCAGAAAATCTTCCGGTAAAAGAGCTTCGACTAACTCACTAAAAATTACTCGAGCTCAGTCTAAGTAGATTTCAATTTAATCATAACACAGGCACACCAAAAAAAAGAAAGGTCCTTATGTATTTTAATGCTCTGAATCCGAATCCGGGGCCAGAATTGCTCAATCATCCTCAAATTTTTTAAATAGCGTAAAACATACCTTAACTACGAAAAATACAATCTCGCTTTGGAAAGATTAGGTATAATTATAGAAACCGACTAAAAATGACTGCAGGACCATATTTATACAGGGTGTTAGTGAACTTATGTCAAATTACCTCAACATTTCAAGGAGCCACCTTTTGAGAACTGCTCATTTTCATAGAAGATGTTCGATGTACCCACCATTTACCTGCACACAAGCTTCAGCGCGACGTATCCAATTCGCTCGCACGCGTTGCAACATTGCCACGTCCTCTCGAATCGTATTACAAGCTTCGGCAATACGATGTGGCAGTTGGTCGATGTCATGAACTTTATTGGAATACACAACACTTTTCATATATCCCCACAAAAAGAAGTCAAAAGCGGTGAGGTCCGGGGAGCCATCTAACTAGGCTGTTACGGCGTATCCAACGATCGGGAAAGGTAATGTTTAGAAAGTCGCGCACTCTCCGGAAAACAGTGAGCGGGTCCTTCGTCATGCAGTAACCACATATTTTGTCGAACATTTAGTGGCACGTCCTCCAATAACTCCGGCAAGAGATTTTGCAAAAAATCTCGATATGAAGCACCGTCTAAGCGTCTAGGCAATTCAAAAGGTCCTGTTATAGTGTCATTAACGATACCGGCTCACATGTTCACTGAAAACTGTTGCTGAAAGGCGCCGCGACGTATTTCGTGTGAATTTTCGATAGTTCAGTGGTGAGTGTTGTGGACGATACGCACACCATTTCGACTAAAACATCCCTGTTTCAAATGAAATTGACTTTCGAATACAGTCCGGCTTCATAGTAAATACTCGCCGCGATAAAATACATGTATTTCAGCAGTTCCAAAACAGTTTTAAACACATTTTTAATTAGCTTTATTCTCTATGACCTTACACTTTCGATTCAAGTTTGTGACATCAGTATAACTCAGTTTTTGCTCCTTTTTCATCCCTTTAAATTACCCCGCACTTTTCTTTTCTAATGGACGGGTCAAGTGAGAGGGATATAAAAGGTGGTAAAGGGTCAGGGGGTGGTGGGTCGGGGGTAATGGTTGTCTGGCAGTAAAAATATGTTGATTGGCATGATCATGATCAGTTAAATCCATCCTCAATCTTCTTCAGAGCAGTATTAGGGGGAAAGGGCTTGATGGTCGGTGGTGGTGGGGGTGGGGGTACGTGGGAGGGGAGGGGTTAGATTTTTGGTGGTTGAAGGGTCACAGGGGTGGTTGTTTGGAGTAGCCGTTGGTTGGACTATAAGAATAAAAATTGTTTCACATTCAGAAATCAATTAAATCTCCCTAGCCCCTTGAGGCTGGATTTTTGGGGGGAAGGAGGGGTTATAGGGCTTCGTGCCCATTCAGACTTTTAATCTACATATTGAGAACTATCAACCTGCACGAAAATTAGCCATTTTCCATAAGAAAAGTGCGGTGTCCTTTTTGACATAAGTTCATTAACACCCTGTATGTATTTTGATGCACTGTATAGTGTTAATATCAGTATTTCGAAGGGTGCTAGAGAATGAAATAGACACATAATTTGAAAATAGTATATCGGATGGCGAAGAAAACTTAGACACCCTGTGTATTATATAGTACCGTGTTAGTGTAGTTCATAAAACTAACATACCATGAAAAGTAAGTCACTGCAATAACGGACAGTACACGAGTTTAATTTTTGTCATAATAAATTACAATTAATTTTATTAATTAGTCCTACAATTACTTTTGATTCTATCAAGGGTAGCTAAAAAAATTACAAGACTAGTTATAAAATTTGAATATAATCTAATTATTCAGTAATGTAAATGAAACAAACTAAAAATAGCAAAACTCTTTCAANTTGTGTTGAGTAAAATGTAATTTTAAAATCTGACTTACCTCAACATTGCAAGGAGCCACTTTTTGAGAACTGCTTATTTTCATAGAAGATGTTTGATGTACCCACCCACCATTTGCTTGCACACAAGCTTCACGCTACGTATCCAATTCGCTCGCACGGGTTGCAACATTGCCACATCCTCTCGAATCGTATTACAAGCTTCGGCAATACGATATCGCAGTTGGTCGATATCACGAACTTGCGTGGAATACACAACACTTTTCATATATCTCCACAAAAAGAAGTCTAAAGGGGTGAGGTCCGGTGAGCCATCTAACTAGGCTGTTGCGGCCTATCCAACTATCGGGAAAAGTAATTTTTGTTATAATAAATTACAATTAATTTTATTAATTAGTCCTACAATTACTTTTGATTCTATCAAGCGTAGCTAAAAAAATTACAAGACTAGTTATAAAATTTGATTATAACCTAATTATTCAGTAATGTAAATAAAACAAACTAAAAATAGCAAAACTCTTTCAACATTATGCCACAAGCGCCGCTCAATCGTTTTTTCAGAGCAAATCGTAGTTCTCTAGAAATATTTCCAGTGCGTCCTCCTGAAATAAATCCTTCCAGTGACTGCGACTGTCACCATCCGGCGCCCATTTCCTCTCATATATTGAAGTTTTGTGCGTAACGAGGAATAAAATAGTCCGCAACCGTGGTACAACATCATCCAGGGAGGCTGCGACAGCCGAGTGGGTAATTCATCAACTGTAAACTCCAACCCCGCTCTAGGGAGCCATAAAGTGGTGAGGCTGTATTTTTTCTTAAGTAATGTCCGCAGGCTTTGCGGAAAACGAGCTGATTCTCCTCACGACGACGTTGCCGATTTGCTGCGTTTTACGTCAGATCTCTGTCGACCTGATCGGGCAGTATTTTCTATTTTTAATGCAGTATTAACTGCAAACATTGATATGATAATCACTAAAGCGAGGTTTTTTCGTTTAGTTGAAGTTTACTAGGATTTTTTTTTAAGAAAAAGCCTAAATAAAACTTTTTCAATACCCGACCTTTAAGGCGACCTTTACTTGCTCATCATGAGTCTACTTTAGAAGTCTACATTGGCTTCAATATAGTATTTAGTGGTATAGAAAACATTTATAGTCGTATACAGGGTGTTCTGAAAAACACTGACATAAATTCAGTGCCTGATAGAATTTCAAAAAATATTACAATTTGTTCCTATGAACCATGGGCGTATCTTTTTCCGTTTTCAAGATACAGGGCTTTAAAAATAATTTTTTAGAATCTAGTTTCGGTCCTATCTTCCACAAAATTCGACCGAATGAACAGAAATTTTGTTTTGTGGAGTTTCTGGGGATGCTAAATGCTCTGGAGTTATTAATTTTTGNACAAGACTAGTTATAAAATTTGATTATAACCTAATTATTCAGTAATGTAAATAAAACAAACTAAAAATAGCAAAACTCTTTCAACATTATGCCACAAGCGCCGCTCAATCGTTTTTTCAGAGCAAATCGTAGTTCTCTAGAAATATTTCCAGTGCGTCCTCCTGAAATAAATCCTTCCAGTGACTGCGACTGTCACCATCCGGCGCCCATTTCCTCTCATATATTGAAGTTTTGTGCGTAACGAGGAATAAAATAGTCCGCAACCGTGGTACAACATCATCCAGGGAGGCTGCGACAGCCGAGTGGGTAATTCATCAACTGTAAACTCCAACCCCGCTCTAGGGAGCCATAAAGTGGTGAGGCTGTATTTTTTCTTAAGTAATGTCCGCAGGCTTTGCGGAAAACGAGCTGATTCTCCCCACGACGACGTTGCCGGTTTGCTGCGTTTTACGTCAGATCTCTGTCGACCTGATCGGGCAGTATTTTCTATTTTTAATGCAGTATTAACTGCAAACATTGATATGATAATCACTAAAGCGAGGTTTTTTCGTTTAGTTGAAGTTTACTAGGATTTTTTTTTAAGAAAAAGCCTAAATAAAACTTTTTCAATACCCGACCTTTAAGGCGACCTTTACTTGCTCATCATGAGTCTACTTTAGAAGTCTACATTGGCTTCAATATAGTATTTAGTGGTATAGAAAACATTTATAGTCGTATACAGGGTGTTCTGAAAAACACTGACATAAATTCAGTGCCTGATAGAATTTCAAAAAATATTACAATTTGTTCCTATGAACCATGGGCGTATCTTTTTCCGTTTTCAAGATACAGGGCTTTAAAAATAATTTTTTAGAATCTAGTTTCGGTCCTATCTTCCACAAAATTCGACCGAATGAACAGAAATTTTGTTTTGTGGAGTTTCTGGGGATGCTAAATGCTCTGGAGTTATTAATTTTTGGCTATATCATACAGGGTGTTCAGTGCAGTACGCCGAGGGAACATTTTACTTCCTAACTTTTTTGAGGTTAATCTTTCTGCCCCTTTTGCCACTCGCTGTTATGGCAAATTTTATTCTAAACAAAAAAGGTGCTCTTGTAAGAAGTGCTAAAATTTGCCCATTTTAGAGAAAAACCAGGCATAGTGCGCCAAAATCAATCGGCTAGTATCCCAAATTGTTGTTTTTTATTTCAATTAGGCTTGTGTCAAATGTGTCAAATGAACGTGTTATGAGCATTATCAGAACAAGTATTTATTTTAATTCGTGTAATAAGAAATTTCTACTTGCTACGGTATGAATAACGGTAATAATTATTCAAACTCAGAATATACCGATATGTTGTTAACTTTAGGCGAATGTTGTTGACAAGATGATAAAGTTTTAGTTGAAAACGTCTATTAAATTTTATTACTCATTATTTTTTTGTGAAAAATGAGTTTGAGCTTCCAATGACCCGCAAAGATAGGTTGGAAAATATTTTTTATTCCACATTCCGACATAAAATTTGGCGTTTAACTTGGCATAAAAAATAACGTATTTTATTTGATATTCAGTTGACATTAGTTTGACCTTGCACCTTGTGGTGAAAGTTAAATACAAGGTCACCATCTAATTTGTTATTCAAAGTACTACAAATTTTGCTTGAAACATACATATAGGAAAAATTTTCTTACATCAAAATCAGACCTAAAATTTGGCGCTCTATCAATTACACAGGCCGACAAAATTAAAAAAAAAATTCCAGAGATCAGACACTACGCTTCCGAAGGCATTTGGCGCGCTGAATCCGAATCTGGCCTCACAATTGATCCATCACCATAGGTTTCCGAGATATTCTAACCTAAATGTGCAAAAANATTAGACCTTAAATTTGGCGCTCTATCAATTATTGTTCCAATTAATATTTTCAAGTTGACCTTGATTTGACCCTGAAACTTAAGGTCAAGATCAAATCTAAGGTCACCAGCATATTTGTTTCTTGATATTCTACAAATTTTATATGAAACTTTTTTCCATAGGACTCAATTCTGAAAAGTTATCTGGGTCTTTTTGGGACTTCCTGCATAGAAAGTCCGAAAATTGTGGATTATATTTCGTAGGTAACTTTCCTAGACGAATATAAACCGATCTAGTCAAGTTACCTTAGTATAATCTTACTCCCATAAAAGTGGTACTCCTTCAAAAATGTTATTCCATTTTAACTGACTACTACATAATAATACTTTTTATGGAAGTAAAATTACAATTGCAACATAACTTGATCCAAACCGGTTTACTTTCGTCTAAGAAAGTTTACCTTGAAGTATGGCAAATTCGTTTCCGTAAACTTTGTATGTTAAGGAGTACGTTTTCCACGAATGCAATAATAGTCCCTTTGTTTGTAAAATTAAATTTTTTATTGTGGTATAGAATCATACTGTAAAAAATCTATCAAAAAAATTTACATCTTCAAATGTCACTCAAGCTCTAGCAAATGATTAAAAACTAACAACGCCGACGTATTTAGTGCCTTCAAAAATTTTACCCGTACCAAATTTCATAGCATTACACATTGCTAACGACGCTATGGTTATTCAAAAGAAGTGTACGAATGGAGAAAAAATATAGAAAAACTATAGTTGGAAATGGCTTAACCCTATTGTAAACACAAACTATTTCTACCACGTTGTTGCAACAGATCTATGCTCAAAAAACGGCGACGATTTTGAACATTTCTTGATTAGAGACAGGACCGGACTGACAATTTTTAAATTTCAGAATAAACTTTTCTTTTTTAGGACCGCCTTTATCATATTATTATTATTTTGAAGTTATTCGCATTTTCGAATAACTAGCGATGTTTCGTTTCGAATTAAAATTCAAACGAAGAGAACAGCTTCTCTTTAAAGCACTCTAGAAAAAAAACAATTTTTTACTGTCCGCAATAGACGCCTTATCCTTCCTTATGTTGGCAACACTGTCCTAAACTAACCAAAACTCTGCCTAATTGGTTCTTACATTAGTCCTTTTCGTATAAACAGGATCGTAAAACTGAGATTACTACGAGGATTAGGAATTACCGGCAATACTTATATTGTTATAAACCTGTAGAAAATGTAAGGGACAATTATTTCTTCTGTTTCTTCAATAAAATTAATTGTGTCGTAAAATAATTAAATAAAAAAGATGTTGCAGTTTCGATTAATTTCTATAATAATTTGAGATATTTTGAGATAACTGCAATTTGGTTAATACCATTTAATGACGTCTGTCAAAAAATATTTCAAATAAAAGGAATCTATTACTTGCATTTAAAATGTTCAAGGGTTGTTCTTTCAAAGAAACAATAAAAAATGCAAATATCTGACAAACAGTTAATTTTTTTAATGAATAGAATTTTCCACAATTTAATTTTCTATATGATGCACTATTTTTTTTTGTATCAGAGATTTAAATCCTTTTTGTTTAGCAATCCTATCTACAATAAATTGTAGATAGGGTTAATCATTTGTCTAGGAAAGGGTTTTATTCGACACAAAAATATTTTCTTTATCTTTATAATAATTAGGTATTATAAAGATAAAGGAAATACTTTTATGTCGAACTAAACCATTCACTACACATATGCTACACTATACATAGCGCTTTACTACGAAAAATATGTCAATAATCAAAATTTAATCATTCCTGCTAAAATTAGTCCCTCTCCCCATCCCTTCTAGGTGGGGATGGGTTTGAAATCTTAAATAGGATCTTTTATTGCAGATTCGAATTCTACGGTTAAAGGCGGGTATCCACTTGTGGCAATGCTCCGTAACGTAACAACGAACATGTTACGGCCTGTTGCAAAAGGTGACACGATTCGCTGCGAAAGCATGTGTGGTTTTGGTCGCATCATTCATTCCGTAACGTAACAAAATAAGGTTACGAGATGACATAGGAACATAAACTCGCAGTATGAACCTGACTGCAATAATGGATTCGTCACTGCATTGCAGTTAGCAGCAGCGTCATATATTTTTATTCATCATACTATTTTGAAGAATAAGAAACGGAAATCTTCGGAAATCTTTTCTTTACTCCACTCCATGGCACAAACACAAAAAAACATACTCTTCCTAGTCACTGCAGAAAACAGACTGACCCCAAACCATATACAACAGATTGACGAAACAAAAAATAATACAAATTCACATGTGCAATAGGCAACGTTACGGCCAAAAGGGTAACCCCGTCTCAACATGTGGCAGAAAGTACTTTTGCATCCTTTTGATGCAAAACCGACAACTGATGGTTCGTCCCGGATTAGTTACGCGTGTCAAATTTGTTACACGTACCATGCAACAATTTTCCGTCTCCACTAGCTGTAACGTAACATGTTCGGTGTTACGTTACGGGGCATTTGNGGCAACGTTACGGCCAAAAGGGTAACCCCGTCTCAACATGTGGCAGAAAGTACTTTTGCATCCTTTTGATGCAAAACCGACAACTGATGGTTCGTCCCGGATTAGTTACGCGTGTCAAATTTGTTACACGTACCATGCAACAATTTTCCGTCTCCACTAGCTGTAACGTAACATGTTCGGTGTTACGTTACGGATCATTTGACACAAATGGATACCCGCCTTAAAAGTACGCAGGATTTGTTTGAAACATTTTTTCGATTCATGATAATCGACGAAAATATTTTTTTTACATTTCTCCTATGTATACTATCCTGCAATGTGTTTGCAATAAAAAATACCACGTTTTATGTAAATACTCGAAATTCGTCGGCAAAGAAGGCAATACATTTTGCTAATTTCGAATGACTGGGAAATTGTTAGCAGTAGAAATGTAAGTGGCTGGTGAATAAAGGGTAGCTCAACTACGTGCACAGAGCAGTTTTCTGTTCCCTTCGGGGTGCTTGATTAAAATTACTTGTTTCTTAAAGTTATTTCTATCTTTCTACGTTTATTTTGTGTTTTTGCAGTCACAAAAAATACGGAGAAAGAAATAACACAAACGTTAAATGTGAACATAATAAAACATTTTTATGAAAATTATTTTTAACAAAGGAAATGGTATATTTTAAAACAAAATACAAAAAAATACATTCCTTTGAAAGCACTAAGTCATAAGCGAAGGAAATTGCTTTGACCCAAAAAGGACGGCTCTTCCTGGGTTACGACAGCAGTAGTTTCTTGACAAATCATTTTTCAGTAATTGAAAATTTGAGAAAAAAATTAGTTTTAAGACTAGTTTTGATTATTTACAGTGAAAATGTCGTTTTTTATTGCAAATGTATTGCAGAATCATATACACAGGTTCTCAGCAGGAGAAATCGAAAAAATTTAATTTCGTCGATTTGGGCACCATCTATCATGAATCGAAAAAAGTGTTTCAGACAAATTGTACGTACTTTTAGCCGTAAAATTCTAATCTGCAATAAAAATGGGGATTCCTACTTGAGATTTCAATTAAATAGGGTGTTTATTTCTCAAGATATTTGAAAGTTTTAGGTTAAAGAATACATCTAGTATATATATACAGGGTGTGACGTTCCTACAAATCTACTCACCTAAATATTACTTGTGTAAAAGCAGCGGCCTGCCAGCTACAGTGAAGACGGGCGGGGTGGATTAGGATAAATATTTGGAGCGCCACTTGGTTTAGCACTGCTGCTATACTATTCGATTAAAACCAAGAAAACCCAGGGTGTTACTACTTTAAGGTAAGTAAATTATCTAATCAGTTGTTTATTTTTGTGAAAGAAAAGTATCTCCTTTTTTNTTCCAATTAATATTTTCAAGTTGACCTTGATTTGACCCTGAAACTTAAGGTCAAGATCAAATCTAAGGTCACCAGCATATTTGTTTCTTGATATTCTACAAATTTTATATGAAACTTTTTTCCATAGGACTCAATTCTGAAAAGTTATCTGGGTCTTTTTGGGACTTCCTGCATAGAAAGTCCGAAAATTGTGGATTATATTTCGTAGGTAACTTTCCTAGACGAATATAAACCGATCTAGTCAAGTTACCTTAGTATAATCTTACTCCCATAAAAGTGGTACTCCTTCAAAAATGTTATTCCATTTTAACTGACTACTACATAATAATACTTTTTATGGAAGTAAAATTACAATTGCAACATAACTTGATCCAAACCGGTTTACTTTCGTCTAAGAAAGTTTACCTTGAAGTATGGCAAATTCGTTTCCGTAAACTTTGTATGTTAAGGAGTACGTTTTCCACGAATGCAATAATAGTCCCTTTGTTTGTAAAATTAAATTTTTTATTGTGGTATAGAATCATACTGTAAAAAATCTATCAAAAAAATTTACATCTTCAAATGTCACTCAAGCTCTAGCAAATGATTAAAAACTAACAACGCCGACGTATTTAGTGCCTTCAAAAATTTTACCCGTACCAAATTTCATAGCATTACACATTGCTAACGACGCTATGGTTATTCAAAAGAAGTGTACGAATGGAGAAAAAATATAGAAAAACTATAGTTGGAAATGGCTTAACCCTATTGTAAACACAAACTATTTCTACCACGTTGTTGCAACAGATCTATGCTCAAAAAACGGCGACGATTTTGAACATTTCTTGATTAGAGACAGGACCGGACTGACAATTTTTAAATTTCAGAATAAACTTTTCTTTTTTAGGACCGCCTTTATCATATTATTATTATTTTGAAGTTATTCGCATTTTCGAATAACTAGCGATGTTTCGTTTCGAATTAAAATTCAAACGAAGAGAACAGCTTCTCTTTAAAGCACTCTAGAAAAAAAACAATTTTTTACTGTCCGCAATAGACGCCTTATCCTTCCTTATGTTGGCAACACTGTCCTGAACTAACCAAAACTCTGCCTAATTGGTTCTTACATTAGTCCTTTTCGTATAAACAGTATCGTAAAACTGAGATTGCTACGAGGATTAGGAATTACCGGCAATACTTATATTGTTATAAGCGTGTAGAAAATGTAAGGGCCAATTATTTCTTCTGTTTCTTCAATAAAATTAATTGTGTCGTAAAATAATTAAATAAAAAAGATGTTGCAGTTTCGATTAATTTCTATAATAATTTGAGATATTTTGAGATAACTGCAATTTGGTTAATACCATTTAATGACGTCTGTCAAAAAATATTTCAAATAAAAGGAATCTATTACTTGCATTTAAAATGTTCAAGGGTTGTTCTTTCGAAGAAACAATAAAAAAAAATTGCAAATACCTGACAGTTTATTTTTTTAATGTATAGGATTTTCCACAATTTAATTTCCTATATGATGCATTATTTTTTTTTTGTGTCAAGGATTTAAAACCTTTTTGTTTAGCAATCCTATCTACAATAAATTGTAGATTCTCAGCAGGAGAAATCGAAAAAAATTAATTTCGTCGATTTGAGCACCATCTATCACGAATAGAAAAAAAGTGTTTCAAACTAATTCTACGTTCTTTTAGCCCTAGAATTCGAATCTGCAATGAAAATGGGGGTTCCTACTTGAGATTTCAAGGGAATGATTAAATAGGGTGTTTATTTCTGAAGATATTTGAAAGTTTCAGGTTAAAAAATACATTCAGTATATATACAGGGTGATTCAAAACTTATCCAAAATAATTTTTTTGAATGTACAGGGGACGCTTACAAATACAATTTTGTAAAAAAAAATCAAAAAAAGCAGTTTGAAAAGGATTTAAAAATGCATTTCTGTACGGCACTGGAAACTGGTCCACTGTAAAACCTGACCTTGTGCAAGGCAAAGCATGCAGTCGGCGACCGGCACGGCGGCAAAGTGTAATAAAGAATGAACGGACAAATAATTGAAGGAATTTCTTTCCCACGGAAAGAAATAAATCAAATTTTATACCACCAACAAATTCAACTGCTTTCGTCGCTATTATTATAATTAATTATAATTCATAAAATTAATCAGTGGTTTTAATTAATAAAACAATTGGGCATACCTGATGTTGCAACAACTGTTCAAAATTTTGCCCACAGACGTGTAAACACATTTGGGCCCGTCTTACCTAGTTTATACGAACTAACTCAAATGTTGCCTTACTTCACCATAACACAAATGTTGTCTTGCTTCACCATAAATTAAAACGATATCCATCAACTCTGAGTTGCTATACACGTAAGCCATTTTTGACACTTGAGAAACTAATGTAAACACTATTGCAAAAACGTTAATACCAAAATTGGATTTCAGTATTCGAAATCGCCTGTGGCAACGTGGAGAGAGCGGATTGCGTGTCAGCGCAACAACGCGAATGATTCTAGAGACTACACTAGCCCAACGATGTAAGGGTTGTAAATACTACAACTTCAATATTTTTTCTTCTGGGAAACCATAAGCATTTTACAAAAATTTTCTTTACGATATTGACTCCATTTTTCATGAAGCATCTATTCCCAGTTTTTTTTGGATAAGTTGTGAATAACCCTGTGTAAAATAAGAAGCGAAATAACGCAATCAAAGATGATAATAAAGAAACTATTATTTGTGTTTTAATAATATTACGCCTTCTCTGAAATTCAGTTGAATAATAGATCTCACAGCCTCGCATACTGACGACTGGTTGTAATATTAATTAAATAATTTCAATATGGAATAGACATAAAAACTCGTTTTATATTAGGTATTTGCGAGAAGATTCCAATAACTTACATAATAAACAATCTTCTGTTAAAAATAAAAATAAGTTTGCAGTTAAATGAAAGACGTCTATTGCTGGTAAAACATAATATTCTACTGTGGCATTTAGGTAAGAAACAAACTATTTTATTTAATTTTGTATATCATCATTTGTTTTCCAAAAAGACCACAATTTTGTAGCTCATACACTGTTTATGTAACACGAGAACTCAGGCTTTCAAGAAAGATAACTTTTTAAATTAACAGCTAGCTGCATTTTTTCTTAAATAACAAAACAATTTGGGGTGAACAAATCGGATGCGTATCAACTGCACTGATGCAATAAAATAATATGTAAAATATGCAATAGTACAATTGCAGAAAGCAATTTTGGATTTAGCCAAGTCTCGCTAATCATACGATATAATAAAGAGGAAAAAAATATGTATATGCATTACTTCAATAGTATTAAAATAAACTTATTAACAGGTTCCAGAGCAGTGCAATTCAGTCCACACCAGTCTCGTGTTGGAAATTTAATTCTCTTAAAATCCAAACGGAAATATTATCCTTCCCCGTCGAATGTATTATTTTTAATTTAGCGCATTTATCCCGGTCTCTTCCTTTATTTGATGGCCTGTAGCTGAAAATTTCCGAAGTGTGCAAGGTTTCCTGCATAATTTAATTATCGATTAATCTGCATAGATAGTCAGCTTAATTGAAATTATCCGTTATTACAACACTTATAATCTGGTTAAACTCGACGCTAGGGCTCTCAAAATATCATCCAAAGTGTATAATTAATTGAATTAATTTTGCATTTTACGTCGAAAAATCGTTTCTGTTAAATTACTCGATGATATCGTTAAAAACTCATATGTGAAGTGTACAGTGCGTTCATAAATGACGAGACCAGATTTGTTTCGACGCTCAGTAAATTTGATTTTCTTAAATTAGTGTTTCAGAAATTACCAAAGAAAAATCACCCTAGATTAAATGCTGATCCAGAGATGTTCGTAATTTTTCATGTTTTTATGCATGCTTGTACAATTTAGCAGTGTTTACAAGTATTTCTGTGGTAATAATTTCAGAGCTCCGAAAATTCGATATTTTTCCCGTAAGTTAAACGAAAATTTTAAGGTTTTGTTTCATTTGTTACATTCTTATTTCTCATAGATATGTGGAACAAGACGCATTTATTTTGATGGCATATTTTTGCAGCGGTACACGAAACATAGATGGAAGTTGGTGTTACTGATCGCAGTCCTGCATGGAACAATTTGTTGAAGCCTTTTATGATGCTAATTTCGTATATGACCACAAACTAATCCTTATTAAATGATATGAGGAAAAACATTGCATTTGCAAGGACAAGTCGACAGACCTACTGCTTTAATAGAAAATATTGAAGATTTTCGACAACGAATAGTGCGAAGTCTTGAGATACCTGTTTCGCAACTATCTACTCAAACAGGTACTGCGACAATCTTAATATAATTTGAATTATACAGGGTGATTCATTAACAATGGGGAAGTCGAAAGCTGAAGATACTACACTTGAAATGGTGACCATTGGCGCAAACATGCCTTATCCGAAAGTTGATAGTTTCGGAAATACAGGGTGTTGAAAGTTAAAATTTTAAATCGTTTTTCTCTTGTTTCATTTCGGTATCTCGATCCGTTTTCGAGAAAAATTGATTTAACGAACACTATGTTTTGATAATATGAGAAATTAAAAGCGAAACAAACCAAGTGTTTCTTCGTGTTATTACAACAATTAACAATAAAACAAATAAAATACGTAATTATGATTTAAAGTAATTGTTCGAAGAATCCACCGTTGACACTGATACACTTTACACGTTTTCTGAGAGATCTTCGAGTTTGAAACAACATATTGGGATTGCGTCTGACTTCGTTGGCAGCGATTTGTATTCTTTGCCACAACTCTTCACACGAGCCAATAGATTCTTTGTAAACTATATCTTTCATTCGAGACCAAATAGAAAAATCAAGAGGATTGAAGTCCGGACTTCTGGATGGCCAAGCAAAAATGCTTACATGGCCAATCCAGCGATTTGGAAAAACTGCATCTAAATATGCACGCACTGGCCAAGAAAAATGCGGTGGAGCTCCGTCGTGCATGAACCACATGTCTCTTCTTAAATAAAGTGGAACTTCTTCAAGCCGTGGAAGCATTTTTACTTGGCCACCCAGAAGTCCGGACTTCAATCCTCTTCATTTTTCTATTTGGAAGAATCTATTGGTTCGTGTGAAGAGTTGTGGCAAAGAATACAAATCGCTGCCAACGAAGTCAAACGCAATCCCAATATGTTGTTTCAAACTCGAAGATCTCTCAGAAAACGTTGTGTAAAGTGTGTAAATGTCAACGGTGGATTCTTCGAACACTGACTTTAAATCATTATTACGAATTTCATTTGTTTTATTGTTAATTGTTGTAATAACACGAAGAAACACTTGGTTTGTTTCGCTTTTAATTTCTCGTATTATCAAAACATAGTGTTCGTTAAATCGATTTTTCTCGAAAACGGATCGAGATACCGAAATGAAACAAGAGTACATAATTAATGGAAAAATGATTGCTTTTTCAGGTTTTGAACCAAGTTTCATGTTAGACATACAGGGTAAAAAGTTATTAACTAAATTTTTGGTAAAATTGGTCGTAAGTGGCGCCCTCTATGAGCAATGCTGAAATTACAACACGCATCTTATTCGTCGCCTAAAAAAACATAGTTTCACAAATTTTCAAGGTCCTAACCTACATATTTTCAGAATAATAGCAAAAAAACTATTTAAAATTTTAACTTTCAACACCCTGTATTTCGGAAACTATCAACTTTCGGATAAGGCATGTCTGCACCAATGGTCACCATTTCACGTGTAGTATCTTCAGCTTTCGATTTTCCCATTGTTAATGAATCACCCTGTACACATTTTTTAACCTAAAGCTAAAGTTAAAAAATAATCAATAATTAAATAATTTTGAAACATATTTAATATTACTATTTGTTTATAATGTATTTTTTATATCAACATATAAAATCTTGCAGCTTTACTCCGGTTAATTTGTGTATTTACAAAAAATAACTGTACATATAATTATATTGACATGTCCGTAGGTGTATCAGTTGGGATTTGTTCATTAATGAAGCAGCTATAAGGTTTCTGTTGTGCAAAAGTTACATCCTCCTAATCACTACCAACGAGTATGATATTTCCGATGGTTTAATCAACATTTGACGATAATTTATTAAACCTGATGTTGCGATGAGGCATGTAAATATTCAGAATTAAAGAACTTGGACTGCAGAAAATCCGCATAATTTTATTGAAACATCTTATATCCTCAGAAAAGAGGTATCTAAATAGCAGTTTCAAGAAGACAGATAATAGGACAATTTTTTTCCGAAAAGTAATAAATGGAGAACGATATCGTAACATTTTACAACAAGCGATGGAATTAATACATCACGATAAACTGCAGCATGGACATTTGCAACAAAATGGAACTACAGCACATACACTACAAAAACGATAAGATATCTTCAGAAATTTTATGGTGGTAGATTGATTACTAGAGGTTTGTGGCCTGCTCGAAGCCCTGATCTCACACCTTTAGATTTTTATCTGTTCGACCATATCAATGAGATATTTAAACGCCCTCTCCACACGCTTGAAGAGCTGCAAGCAGAAATTGAACATGAATTAAATATTATGACACCAAATAAACTTGAACCCGTTTTTGAATACATAAAACGCAGAGTAAATTTTTGTTTGGAAAACGAAGGTGGCCATTTTGAACATTATTATAAATTTGATTAATATAATAAGTTTTTGTTAGCTGAGTAAAAAACTTTGTGTTTATGTTAGCATTGTATGGTAATTAATTTACCTATAATTTATATCTAAATATTGAAAAAAATAATAAAACTGAAATTTTTGTATTTTATTAACATTATTTTCATTATCTCTGAATTTAAGAGGTTTACAAAAGAGCCTATATTTTTAAAAAGATAACCTCTTTCAATAAAAAATTACTTTTTCAATTTAGAATGGGAAAAAAATTCATAATACCTTAGAGGAGTTAGTATTTTGTGAGTAAAAATGTAAAAAAATGTTTTGGAAAAAGAAACATTTTGCAGATTTACGTTCAATGTTTGTAAAGAAATGTAATATATTCTCCACCAGACTATCCTCCGTCCTTAGGGAATCTTGTGTTAATCATTGCCTTCAGTGTAAGTTTGGTTTCTTGACAGTAGTTGTTACATGGGATATGCGACTCCGGCAAGACACTATAATATTGACATTTAATTCTTATTAACCTATGTTTCTTATTTATCACTACTTTTTTCCATTTTTTTCTTTGTGTGAATTGATATTCCATCAAATATATGAGATTGTCTTTGCCTTTTGATAGTTCTGAGAACGTAACTGTTGTCGGACAATATAACAGAACGTTATATTACTATTGAAGATATCGTTCCTATGAGAACCATTATATTATTATTTCTTTTTGTTTCAGTTGATAAACAATGACACGTTCATGGAAGGTGGCTTTGAAATCATCGAGGAGCAAGATCCTATCACCGTGATGTCCGTTTTAATAGTAGGTATGTGTTTGTTTAAGATATAGATATGTAAGATAGGAATTGTATACGTACAATTTAAAAATACCTCACCTCGTATTTCGACCAGAAGAATCCGCAATGTTACTTTTTTTTTGTCCTAAAGTTTCGCAAAATTTATAGCCTGTCCAATGTAAGAGACATCGCATTTTTATTTTATTACGGCTATAAAGCAGATTCCGTCGATTGCTATTTAATAAAATCAATAACACGGCACCAATTTAATTTTATTACGGGCACTATACTTTTTACGTCTTAATGCCGCCAAAAATAAAAGCCATAAAGTTAAAATCCAATAAAGTAAGTAGAGAGCTGCAAAAAACAATAAACCGTGAAGGAATAGCGCACTTTAATCTCTTTTTGTCATGTCATTTCCCGTAAGGCTCTTAATGTACCCGGGCGATAACGGAAAGATCGATATAGGGTGGCCTAAAAACTTACTGTTTGACGAATTGAAATAGATGGATACCCTTGCCTTATACAAGTTTTTCCAAACTTAGGATATTAAATCAAACGACGTAAAAAAAATAAATGTTAAACTCAGCCTTGTTTGCAGACTTCCGTGGTAGTTACACAACCCAATAAAAAAAAAGTGGGAGATCCGAAAGACAAGACCATGGTCACTATGTTTTAGGTTGAAGGTCAGTTCAAGGTCAAACGTAGAGAATCAATTGTAAAACAAAGTAAACTTACAGATCCATACGTTTTTAGGTCGATGAATCTGAATCCGCTGTCCGCTTGACCCGATCAGGTCTGGGTTAAGGTCTGTTCAAGGCCAAATGTAAAGAATCAATTGCCAACAATATAAACCAATGTTTACGTTGAGATCCACTTCATAGATCTTGACAACAAAATAGTACGATACCATAAAAGTGAGTAGTAGTCTCGATTTCATAATACTGAAATATTATAGTGACTTGTGTGATTCATCAAGGCAATCTCTTGAAAAACTTTTCTCAAGAATCTCAACCGACATGGACTGACTGTGTAAATTAATATACATGAAGCATTAACGGACATATTGGTTTAAAGCTTACTTTATTAGGCTTACTGATACTTGAATTTTGTCATGTGAAAACAATTAACCCGGGAGTCACGGGCTCAGAGTTAAAGCTTTCTTTCTTCAATATTATTTGTTACTCAAATTTTAATACTCATAAATGCTTAACTTGAGTGTTTTGAATTTAGAACTTTAGAGTATTTCGCAGGCCTGATCAGGTCAAACGGACTGCGGATTCGATTCAGTAACCCCAAAAACGTACAGATATGTTGGTTTACATTATTGGAAATTGATATTTATATTTGACCTTGAATTGATCTTAACCCAGATCTAGGTGCGTCAAACGGATACCGGATTTGGATTCAGCAACCCCAAAAACATATAGATATACGAGTTTGCTTTGTTGGCAATTGATTCTATAAATTTGATCTTGGACTGACCTTCAACCAGACCTAATCGCGTTAAACGGACCCCGAATTCGGATTCAGCGACTAAAAACGTATGGATACATTGGTTTACTTTGTTGGCAATTGATTCTCTACATTTGACCTTGAACTGACCTTAACGCAGACTTGATGGGATCAAACGGACACCGGATTCAGATTCACCAATCCCAAAAACGTATAGATATATAAGTTTACTTTGTTGACAATTGATTCTCTACATTTGGCATTGAACTAACCTTAACGCAGATCTGATCAGATCAAACGGACACCGAATTCGGATTCAGTGGCCCCAAAAACCTATGGATATGAAGGTTTACTTTGTTGGCAATTGATTCTCTACATTTGACCTTGAACTAGCCTTCAACCAGAGCTAATCTAGTCAAATGGACACCGGATTCGGATTGAGCGACCCCAAAAACATATAGCTACCATGGTCTTCTCTTTCGGACTTGAGATGTCTTTCTGATGTTTCGCGCCACTCTGTATCTATCCTTCTAAAACATCGTCTCTTGGCGCTCATGTAAAGTTTCCCTATGGCGTGATTTAGCGTAGACTTCATGTTTATGTTATGTTCTCCCATAATGATTTTAAAGTTGTGTAAGGACGAGAACATTCTTGTCTTGCCAGACACTCAAACAGTGCCGTACGCAGACTTCTTTATTGAAAAAAGCAACGAATAAACAAAGCCGTGTCAACGTTCAAAGAAAATAGTTAGGCCTTAGGCTCTTTAAGACCAGGACTTGTGCTTACTAGGCGCTACTTGTATTCTAATTTGAATAAACACAAAACGGTAGTTTTGGGCGTGCTGGTTATTTGTTCAACAGTTGTTAACAGGTGTCGCTGAATTAAAAACTGTATAGGTATTTATTTATGATATTATGCAGTGCAGTGTTTTCATATTTATTAATCAAATATAAAATTTTATTCGAAAATGTTTTTTTGTTTTTAGAAGAAATACAGGTATTTTATAATGAGTCGATAAAAAAAATAATACCATGTTGATCTGCTTTAGTAAAAGTCTTATCTAAAATTACTTAGTTTGATATATGGCTTATATACAGGGTGATACAGTCACAATGTCATTTATTTTAACCACGTATTCGGAATGCCTAATAAAAACAGAAAGTAAAAAAAAACTACAGAGCGTTCGAGCGTTGAAGCGAAACAGCTGATTTCTCGCGTAGTGTTGAATTTTGCAATTGGTTTCAAAATCAAAGTCAGCGGATCCCAACTTTGTTGTTGTTTAACAATGTGTTATAGACGGATAAGTGTTGTTTTAGCCGTACTGGCGTTTTAAATAGGTAGGTACCATACTACTTTTTAAAAAGTCACTAGGTATACGTACTACAAACTGAATAATTAATTGGACATGATACTAAAATTCATATTCAATTATAAAACGTTGTGAAAACGATAACAATATTAAAAATACTAAATTGTAATAACCTAACATGCGAAATTAATTATTATCCTTATACATACATTTGTTTTTATTAACAAATAAATGATACTTAATATTTAAAATGTAAATATATATATTATTCATTCGTGTGTTTAGGTAAAAAGATCTGTTTACTCCTTGTCGTTCACTACGCATTAAAAACGCAGTAAAAGCTAGGTTAGTGACCGAGTAATACAGCCATAATTACATAATGTCATGATTCGCTCTCGAAAAACCTTCGTGGGTTAGCGGTCATGAGAGGTTCGAATAAATAAGGATTTAAATATATTTCTTTCAACATAAATATGCATTTTAATTTTTTTAATCGCGTATCCATATTCTACTCATTTTTCCCTATCTTCCCTTAAAATTAATGACATTATGACTGAACCACCGCATAGTACCTTAAATTGGGGCCAAGTTGCGTAATCAGGGGACCAACATTATGCCCCTAAAAAATCAAGGTTAACATGATTAGTTTTTTGCAAGCCTTTATGATCCACAATACTGTACTGCCTCAGCCCGAACCAAATTCAGACGTATTGTCTCGAAAAATTCATCTTCAGTGTATTCGTTCAAAAAATTTGTATTTAGATTTCTTTGTTTATTGAATTATCGTACACTGTAAGTGTCGTTAGACCCGTGAAATCCATCCAATTATTTAAACTATTACCACCACGCGTTACAATAAAACATTTATTATCATTAACTATCACCATTACTTGGTCATACATAACTCTATATGTTGTTGGCATCAAAATTAAAACATTATTACAAATTTAATTTTATTATAACAAATTAATTCTTAAAAATGCATATGAACAACCAAAACGCCAATTGAATATTATTCTTTAAAAAATTTCAGTAAATGTTCAAAAACATTTTCGTTTTGGCAAAGGTTGGAAATGAAGATCAGCATAATATTATCGGAATTTATTCTATCTGTAACCGCAACTGTGAAAGAGCATGTCAGATGTATTTGTATGTCTTGAAAAAAATAGATCGGAATTTGTTTGAATTTTGAGCACTCGAGAAGCCTAGAAATAACTATGGGCACGGGTATAGAACTCTAATGATTTTTTATTTTAATGCGTGGTGGTAATAGTTTAAATAACTAGATAGATTTCACAGGGTCTAACGACAATTACAGTGTACGATAATTCTAAAGAAAGAAATAAAGAAATCTAAATAAAAAATTTAGATAAATTTGAAACGAATACACTGGATGAATTTTTCGGGACAAAACGTGTGAATCTGGTTCGGACTGAGGCAGTACAGTATCGGTGGTCACAAAGGCTTGCAAAAAATATAATAAAATTTCCAGGGTCGTATTTAAAAAAATGAAGTTGATGATGGTCCTGAAGAGACGAAACGTTACATATAAAAACTGATTATACCATTCGATAGAGGGCAAAAAGTGGCCATGAGAAATTGTTCTTCTTTTTTCAATATCGCCTCAAACAAGGCTGAAATGAAACAAAAACGGATTTCCAAAATTTTTTTTTTTTCAAATATTTCGAAAACTAATCGTGTTAGCCTTGATTTTTAGTTTAGTTTGTTTCTCTTACCGTTTTCGAGATCCCTGTAGTGAGAACCGAATTTGTAACAGCCTGTATTCAGTGTGTTACAGATGGAGTTGAAAAGAGGAAAAACTTACTTGTCTTTCATAAGTCACTGTTGTTAAAAAATTCTGCTTGTGTTCAAGTGTATATGAAAGCAGATTTAAGTGAGTCAGTATATACAGGGTGTCCCTATTGAGAAGTGATTAGAAATGTAGTACCTAGTTAGTTTTATCTTTAAAACTGAATACTATAACAATTAAACGCTTAAATACTTAATTAATTTTCTACTGGGTGTCTCCATATTGTGTATTAATGACAAGCAATTTACAAATAGAAATTTGACATTTTAAAGAACGACTCTATTTGATTAAAAAATAATCTACAATGTATTTTCATTTGTGAAAAATTAATCTTGACGAGAATAAAAAAAAATTCTGTTTACGTAAAGTGCCTTTTCGTGTATACAATAAATTAAAAAACTATTAAAAAAATCTGCCTACTTTGATTTTGTTCAATTTAGCTCTCCTGTGTAAGTGCCCTTTTTGTGTAGGAAATCGAAAAATATATTATAAAAAAATTTATGTTCAATTGGTTTTAATTTTACAGTTACTTGTACGTTAAATCGAGTTGAATTACGTGGTCTATCTAACAAATATTTTTATAAAATAACGGATATTACTTTCTAGAACAAATAGCTTTTTAATGCCTTCACAAATTATCGAAAAGAAGTTTAAGTCGTTTGTTTTACCTTCAAAAAAATGAGATATTTCCCTGAAACGCAAACAAAAAGAATATTAATTTTACGGAATTTATCAAACCTCTTGTGATTTTGCCGCTTGAATCATCCCCTTTTTTACCACCGTCCAAACAGAAAAAGAGAAGGCAAAGAATAATCGATAGGGTCGGCAATCTTTGTCCTCCCGCTGGAACAGTATTTACACAATATCCCGGGCTATTTGTTTAAACGCGGTAGACTTGTTACGCGAATTATCATATAGATTGCTTCTTTAAAAGTGTCACAATTTTAATTAATTCGTTCTCTTATCAATTTTTCCTGATGTTCGACGGGAGGCGTGAGATTAACTGCTGGAAAGAAATAAACAAGTTTAAATTGAAAACATGAATTCGCCATAAAAGTTTCGTCGGCAGCGAGGAGCGAACGCCGTTATTAAATACGAATTATTCAAATGTCATAGCTCGTCAGCCACGTTCCTGTGTCCCCTGATGTGCTTATTGCTAAATAAATTAATACCTACGCATCGGTCACCTCCAATATTCCAAATAATATGCTTACATTCTCTTCATGCACATTATATTTTAAAGAGAGGAGTAGTTTTTGTGTACAAAATAAGAAATAAAACTTAAAACTGATGTTTTAATAGACAACTTGTTGAGAACCACTGACTGCATTTATGCATAACTTAGATCAGCGTTGCCGCTTTTACTTTTTTATATGATGTGTGAGGAAAAAGAGATATAAAGATATTTCTTTCTTTTTCATACCAATCTACTATAAAATTTTTAAAGCATAATATGAGTTTTCATTGCACATAATTTATGCATTTACTATTCGTATAAACCCATATTTCATTTAAACACATTAAAAATATTTTTTAAATCTATTTAAGGTACTTAAAACAAAAAGGCTGTCCGCGAAAATAATAAATCGACAAAACTCGTCCGAGAAACAAGCATCGCACAGTTCAGAGATATGCAACAAAACCGAACACAGTTTAATAAGACGAAAAAATTAAGTCTACTCTTCATAACTAACCCCAAAGGGGGATTTTTTTTATTTTACAACTAAATTTAATGGTAGAGTGCTCTTAAACAGTTCTGAAAGTTTCAACTTAATATTCCAAAGTATTTGAAATTTATACCAAAAAATTGGTTATGTGTAATAATAACAAATAAGGCATAGCTTTATACAGGGTATGGCGTCTTTAATGCAAAAAATTGAATTAAATAAAATCATATACATATAAGGCAATTATGAGATTTAAGTATTAAAAATATTTTACAAAAAGAGACAAAAACTTAATGTCGGTTCTGTACGCACTATGAACTGTCAAAATATGTCAAAATTATCGTTCTATTGTTTAGGCATCGTGTTTATGGACTTAGATTGTGTTGTATTGTTGTTTTAAGTAACCAAAGAGTGTGCAATATTAGTCGTAGTGTAAATGCAAAATATAAGTAACAAGCAAGGGCGTTTCTTAGTTTTTATTTTGCTTTTTTCAAGTCCTAGCTTAAATTAATTCGACAATGGATAACGAAAACACCAATGCGTTTGCTACTGTCGAGCGGACAGACATGGTGATAGTGTATGGTGCGACAGATGAAAATCCTCACCGTATTCGAGAAACTAGTCATTTTCAGCACAGCCTATCTGTAAATGTTTGGGCAGGCACAATCGGCGATGAGTATACGACATTTTAAAGAACCAGTTGCCTCAACTTCTGTAGAATGTGCCACTACACATACAAGCATGTATGTAGTATCTTCAAAATGGAGCTCCTTCACACAGCACCCAAATGGTTCGAACTATCCTCAATCGTAAAGTTCCTCGGCGATGGAAAAGGCAATTTAGTCCTGTGGCATGGCCACCTCAAGCACCATATTTTACCCCTATGGATTTTTATTTTTGGGTTCATATAATCCTTAGTTTACAGTGAATGTTAATACGGAGCAGGAATTATCGAACCGTATTCTTGTAACTGCACTTCTGTGATTTGGGAAACGTTCATTTTCAACATTTTCTGTAAAAACTGTAAATTAGCATATTTTTGTTTGCTGAGATCCAATCTGTCAACCGTTAAAATGATGTAGAGGTTTTTTTTCTGTAACACCCTACAAAATTCTATCTCGAATCACACATTACCATTTGCAGTAAATTAACTAATTAGAGTTTTATGTTTATTTTTTTCTTTTAATTAAAACATTGGGAATGCATTCATTGTCCAAAATTATTTACTAAATATTGCACAAAACCTGTTTCTTCCTTTTTGTTCATTTCATTAATTTATATGATTGTAGCAATTGACAATACTCATCTGCGCAGATTTTCGGTTAGTTGGTCCGCAAACATCCGCGAGTTGAGCTGTCCAATGTCAACATTTTTTTGCCAGGGCCATACTAAGATTTATTTTTTCGCTACAAAATTGACGTTTCATTTTCTTGACAAACGTGAATATATAGTCCAATTAACTAAGCCTTTAAATCGAAATTTTGTCAACTTGGCTGAATTTTTGATATGAGTTAGTTTAAGGTATATTATAACAATAAGTGAGAGTAATTTTTTGTTCAACCCCCGGCCAAGGGTGGAAAAAGATAAAACAAAGGGCTTTTTCAAGATAACTCAAAAAGGGTAAGAGCTAGAAAATTTTTTTTTTTTTTCTGAAATCTTCCCTTAACTTCTAGCCTCCCTAACTCTGTTAATTGTAATAGTACAAGAAAAAGTTAAGAGGCCATTTTTATGTAGAATTGTCTGCTTTACAACTTTCATGAAAAACTTAAACTAACTCATATCAAAAATTCAGCCAAGTTGGCAAAATTTCGATTTAAAGGCTTAGTTAATTGGACTAATAGAACTATTTGATATAAGGTTTTTTTTATTACACTAAAACCGCTATATCTTTTCCATTGCGTCACAAAGCAATATTCGTATGAACTAAAACAAAAAATCCTAGTCAAATTGGTCACTATTTTCATTTAATTGAATCTTGACAATTCCCAAATCTGAATATCACCCAAATTTTTTTAATGGTTTCCTATATCATTATATTTAGGTACCTACTACCTATTCTAAGTAAATAAACGAATTTCTATACAGGGTGTAACTAAATAAGTGTAAAACATTTAAGGGGGTAATTCCTCACCAAAAAAAAGATAGGATCTTTCATATAAAGAAACTTCATTGGAGCATCCCTTGTTAAGATACAGCCCCTTAAAGGGGGTACATAAAATTTTTTAACAATTTTTTTCACAAGCACTAAACAAGTTACAATATTGAAATTAACCTGACATTTTCTACTACCAAAAAGACACTTAACCAGTAATTTATTTGGTTTACCCCATGGTTGTAAGGGGTGGAAAACGCAACCCCTAAAATTTATTTCCAACGTAACTTTTTGTCTTATTATTTGTTTACCATTTAAAAATTTATTTCCGATAGCCTGTTTCATTCTAAAAAAAAATGTCTCTTGAATTTTTTGCCCAAATTAAACCAGTTCGCAGCAAAAAATTATTTTACGAACAAGATACATATCGCCATAAAACGAAAATACGAAACTAATTTATCTAGTAGGCCGCCATTAGCGATACTGACAATTAAATTGGAATCAAGCTGTCAGTTTGTAAATTTTTGAAATTGAAGTAATACTAATTGTGTATTGTTCTGTTCTTAATTTGTTACTTTAATAATTCACTTGTTATTAAAATGGCATACACAAATGAGGAAATGGCTGATATGCATTACGTTTACGGTCTGTCGCAGGGGAATGGGTTAGAAGCTTCTACAAGATATGCTGAAATGTATCCTCAACGGCAGCATCCTTCACATAGAATATTTGTCTGACTTCATCAACGATTACGTGAATATGGTTCATTCAACAAAAGAACGCAGGATTGTGGTCGCCATCGAGAAGTAAGAACACCACAGCTTGAGGCAGCAGTACTTAATTTGATAGAAGAACAACCTACTACCAGTACTAGAAAGATTGCTTTCCAGCTAAATGTTGATCATATGACGGTATTTCGAATTTTAAAGGAACATCTCTTATACCCTTACCATCTGCAACGAGTACAGGCACTGTTACCGCGAGACTTTCCGAACCGTCTTGAATTTTGCAATTGGATGCTGGAAATGATTAGAAGAAATCGTGACTTTCTGAAGACGATCGAATTCACAGACGAATGTAGTTTTTCTCGGGACAAGATTATTAATTTTCATAATTACCACATATGGGCTGATGAAAACCATCACGCTATTGTCGAAACTAACCATCAAGAACAGTTTTCTCTTAAGGTGTGGGTCGGAGTTATTGGGGATTATTTAATTGGGCCTCATTTTCTACCTCCTCGATTAAATGGTGAGGCATACGTTCAATTTTTAAGAAAAGTGCATCCCCCCGTACTGCTGGAGGAAGTTCCTTTGGGCGTCAGAAGGGATATGGTTTTTATGCATGATGGGGCTCCCGCCCATTTTAGTCAAGTAGCACGTCAGCATTTAACTGAAACATATGCAAATCAGTGGATAGGTCGAGGAGGACCACAGAATTGGCCCGCTCGATCCCCGGATCTCAATCCTCTGGATTTGTCTACTTGGGGCCATTTGCAGCATTTGGTTTATCGTACTCCTGTTCGCGATGTAGAGGACTTAAGAAACCGCATTATCGATGCGTGCAGGGTAATTAGAGAGACTCCAGGAATATTTGAGCGAATACGTGGCTCAATGCGCCGACGTCTAGACGCATGCGTAATGTCTGAAGGTAGACATATTGAACATTTACTATGATTTCTACATGTTGTATGTTTTGTTATTATTAAATTAGTTTTGATTATTCCCCTTTAATCATTTAATGCAGGTAGTAACTACAAAATAACAGTAAATCCAGTCCGCATTTATGACGATGTATCTCTGTAGTTGTTCGTAAAATAATTTTTTACTGCGAACTGGTTTAATTTGGGCAAAAAATTCAAGAGACATTTTTTTTTAGAATGAAACAGGCTATCGGAAATAATTTTTTAAATGGTAAAAAAATAATAAGACAAAAAATTACGTTGGAAATAAATTTTAGGGGTTGCGTTTTCCACCCCTTACTACCATGGGGTAAACCAAATAAATTACTGGCTAAGTGTCTTTTTGGTAGTAGAAAATGTCAGGTTAATTTCAATATTGTAACTTGTTTAGTGCTTGTGAAAAAAATTGTTAAACAAATTTTATGTACCCCCTTTAAGGGGCTGTATCTTAACAAGGGATGCTCCAATGAAGTTTCTTTATATGAAAGATCCTATCTTTTTTTCGATGAGGAATCACCCCCTTAAATGTTTTACACTTATTTAGTTACACCCTGTATAATATGCCAAAAAATCGATATTTGAAAACTCAGAAAATATAAACTACAGTTAGTACGGAGACGCGATCAAAACAACTCAAATTTTTAATCTGAGTGTCAGCTCTGTTTTGTTTCAACCGTCCAGGGGGAAAAAAAGATAAAATAAAGGGGTTTTTCAAGATAACTACATAAAAATGGTTTATTGGCTTTTTCTTGTACTATTAAAATTAATAGAGTGGCTAGAAATTAAGGGATGATTTCAGAAATTTAAAAAAATCGTAACAAGCCGAAAAATGAATGAATTTTATAAGTTTTTTTTTCAATCTACTCTAAAAATTGTAAACTTTCTTTTTAGAGAAATAGATAAATTTTTTAATTTTTAATAAAAAAGTTATAACAATTTCAAATTTTTTATCGTTCATTTTTATGATTTAACACTAAAACAATTTTTTCTATGCCATTCGATTGATTATATTTAAAATAATGAAAAAATGCTTTCGAAATTTTGTTTTACGACAAAGATAAAAAATCACGTTCACTTTGTGAAATTGTTATAACTTTTTTATTAAAAATTAAAAAATATATCTATTTCTCCGAAAAGATAGTTTACATTTTTTACAGTAGATCGAAAAAAATTATAAAAATCACTAATTTTACTGCTTGTCTCCCTAACTCTGTTAGTTTTAATACTACAAGAAAAAGTCAATAGACCATTTTTGTGTAGAATTTTATGCTCTACACAAAAAAAAAGTCACAAAAATTCAGGCAAGTTGACCAAAATTGCGATTTAAGGACTCACTTAATTAGACTATAAAGACGCCACACCCTGTATATACCAATATATTTTATACATTCTAACTGGAAGTTTATGATTTTTCAAAATAACAATAATTACTCGCCATTATTTTTAAATATTCTATCAGTTCCTAACTTTACAGTACTTCTTTCAAAACATCCTATATAATGAGGGCTTTATTAGCTTTATCAACGAGCCATACTTAGTTTTTAATAAGTTATTTACTGACTCGTGTCAAAAATTCTGTTGTTTCAGGCACCTTCCTGTCGTTGCTGATCTTCCTCTCGGTGGCAGGCAACATCCTGGTGTGCGTGGCAATCTACACAGACAGGGGCCTACGCCGGATAGGGAACCTCTTCTTGGCATCTCTGGCGATCGCCGACCTCTTTGTGGCCTCTCTAGTGATGACATTCGCTGGGGTTAACGACATATTAGGTAATACCGTAAACCTTCACACGTGTACAGAAACATTTTCCGTTATCGATTATGGCATTTCCCTACAGTCTAGTTCAAGGTTGCAAAACTTCGGCAGCCCACATCAAAGGAGTCCACGGAAGCTCTCGTCATTATAATATGTACATAATGACTGCTTGCACACTGTTGACGTGACAGTAATAGAGATAGTATCTAACAGGCTACGTTCTGGAAAACTTTCTGTGTCAGAGGACCACTAATGCAGTTTACAACAAAAGCCCATTGACATTAACAAGCGCATTTCACTTGACATTTGATACGTCTCCATTGTATCGGTGTTAATTTGTAGCAAGTGAACTTCCTATGTATAGGAAATAGAATAAATTCACACACTGGAAATCTGAAAACTAAGTGAAATAGCGAAATCCTGTTTTTGAAACTGTTTCCGCTAATTACGAACTTAGTTTTGGGGCCTCTAAATATCATATTAACTTTTAATTTAGAAAATCTAGTAATGGGGAGATCCGTCTCGATTGTAACAAAAATTACTCAAACATTTTTTCACCAAATCTAAATTTAAAATTAGATTAGGTATGTGAAAAAATAAACTCTAACGAAATAATATGCATTAAGAATCAACAATAAATAACACCGGCACACAAAAAAAACGCGTTTGCGAAGATGTAGACTCCGGTAGTGCTACTTATTTTGATGCTAATAACCACTCTTACAATTAGTAAAAGTTTGGCTCCTCCTAATATTTAGGATTAGCCATTTGAATTAATAGAATATCAGGCACACAAAAAAGTCCAAACCCAAAGATCTGACATATCATTTCCGACGTATTTTTATGAGCTGAAAACGATACCGTTGTCAGAATTTATGTACGACCGGCCAGTATCTTGTAAAATCTACATTTAGACAAAACAGACCCAAAAATTGCTTAATCATAGTCCAAAATTGATTTTGCTCTACACAATATCTGAACTAGGGTGGCCCAAAAATAATCAATAATTTTTTTTTCGTGTCTTGTGAAAATATGTTAGTTCAAGATTTTTTAAAATTTCCAAAATCGTCAAAAATTGAATTTTTTTTTTTAATTTTTTTTCTCGTTATTTTATCATTTTCTAGGTTGAAAAAAAATCTCGATTTTGAAAGGTCACTCACAATTATTACTTTAAACTTTAAAAGTAGTGTACCTAAAATGTTTTCGAGCGACCTCAAAAAATAAATATCAACGAACTAATAAATTTCTTTTATTGAATTTGATGAACAAAAGAAATAATTCGCGAGACACTTAAAAAATTTCTCGAGGCAAAATTTACTACCGCACTGTGAGTATCAAATAATTATAGTTTTTTAATTTTTTAAAATTTAAGTGTCGTGATTTATTTCCATTCTTTTGTTCATCGAATTCAATAAAAAAATTACTTTTTAGAGGTCGCACGAAAACAGGTACACTACTTTGAAAATTAAAATAATTATGAGTGACCTTTAGTAATTAAAATATCGATTTGAAATTTTCAGA
This sequence comes from Anoplophora glabripennis, assembly GCF_000390285.2. Taxonomy (NCBI): domain Eukaryota; kingdom Metazoa; phylum Arthropoda; class Insecta; order Coleoptera; family Cerambycidae; genus Anoplophora; species Anoplophora glabripennis. The sequence continues at coordinate 427,054 of NW_019416512.1, forward strand.
ATCGAGATTTTTTTCAACCTAGAAAATGATAAAATAACGAGGAAAAAAAATTAAAAAAAAACAATTAAAAATTTTTTTGAGCTGATTTTTTGAGGGGGCTCTTAAAACATGATAAACTAACATATTTTCACACGAAAAAAAAAATAGTTGTTTTTGGGCCACCCTAATCTGAACATATCATTTCTGATGTATTTTGATGAGCTAAAAACGATCCTGTAGTCAAAATTTAACTGCGACCTACAAACTTCTTAGATGTTTTAGACGAAAGGTATACAGTATGTGACGTGTATAATCTATAAAAATTAAACTACAGCTTCCTGATGATATTTATAATAGAAACTCTTATACGAAAAAGTTCTATGCGTATTTTTTTTTTTTTTTATAAAGTTCATTTATTCAACGAAAATGAAAGCCGACCCTGTGTTATTTATTAAAACCTTCGGAAATGTTTTTATGCGACCCGAGATGCAACCTTATAATTTAAGTCGGTATAATCTAATACTAGTAATACTAAAAGAAGGTTACGGTACATTGTCAAAAAATTTGTACAGTATTTGTATAGAATTCATTATTCACTTAATTATTAAATAGTAAGCATCGCCCATCAACCCATCAGTATTAAAAAGAAAGATTGCAGACACAAGTTTTTTTTTGTAATTCCACGATAGTGACAGTGTAATTTTTATAAAGAAGTAAAAAATAAGAATAGCGTGCTGATTACATTAAAAACGAGTTTCTTATTTCTTACTTTGCTTAATTTTTTAGTTTGGGCATAAACTAGTTTTACAATGAAACGAGAAAACAACGCTTTTACTATTTCCGAACGTGTCGATTGGTGTTAGTGTATGGTGCAGCCGGAGAAAATGCGCTCGCAGCGACTAATTTGTACGGGAACGATGGCCACAACGTCACCTCCATGTACAAATACAATCCTACAGTGCGTTCAGCCGCTGCGAGATACGGGAAGTGTTATTCCTCGAGGAGAAGGACGCGGTCAGCAAGTGAACCTTAATGTTGAAGATGCAATGTTGAAATATATTGACGAAGACCCCACAATTAGTACTCGATGACTCGCATAGCAAGTAGGAACCTCATCTGTTACCGTACATCGCATCTTAAGGCGCCATCTGTTGCACCCCTATCATATGCAACCAGTTCAACAGATTTTACCCCCGGATCAACGAATGCGTTTTTGCATATGGTTTTTACGGCAATGTGCCAATCAAGTAGATTTTCCTGCTTATGTTTGTGTAATAGATGAGGCGACATTTACCCGTGATGATGTGAATTTCCATAATATGCACGTATGGGCCGATGAAAATCCTCACGCGACTAGGCAAACTTATTTTCAACATCGGTTCTCGGTAAATGTTTGAACTGGCATAATAGGCGATATACTTGTGGGTCCCTATTTCTTGGAAGGACGACTAAATGCTGACTTTTTGGAGAACCGGTTGCCTGAATTTATTGGACGATGTGGCATTACATGTTCGGGCACGCATGTTTTATCTTCAAGATGGGGCTCCTCCAGACAGTATTCGAGAAGTAACGATACTTTTGAATGAAATGTTTCCTCAGCGATGGATTGGACGCTTTGGTTCTGTACCGTGGCCACCTCGGTCACCCGATCTAATTCCAATGGACTTTTATTTTTGGAGTCACTTGAAGTCATTGGTTTACAATGCTCCAATTGTTACGGTGGAAGAATTACGAAACCATATATTTGAATCTACTGACACAATTAGGGGAATACCTGGAATTTGGGAAAATATTAGCCAAAATTGGGTGCGTCGGTGCCATGCCTGTAGAAATGGTAAGCTTTATTTCATTTTGTTCGATATTTTAATGGAGTTTGTTTAGTGCACGCAGTTGGCAACTACAGATACTTACGGATGTGGTTTTATTTGCGAACTGTTGCAGTAACAACAATGCATTTAAGACAGTAATTACTATTAATTATTATAATAAGAAAATATCAGTTTTTTTTAAATATCGATTTTTTTTAATCTGTACTTTTGCACTGAAAAATTCCCCAAAAATTGAGAAGCATCTTTCTATCTTTCAACGACGGTTTGTTTATGCAGCTGGTCTACAGCACGTAACTTATAACAGCACATGGACAGAACCGGTCCAACCGGTCCAGAAAAAATATTTTGATCCATAATTGACCTTTAATTTAAGAAAAAAAACGCATAATAGAACTTTTTCGTATAAGACTTTTTTCTATTACAAATATCGTTAGGAAGCTGTAGTTTAATTTTTATAGATTATACACGCCACGTCCTGTATAATTTGACCATATATTTTTCACCCTCACCAAGCGAGCGGAGAAGGGTAACTTTTAAATTGGATCTTAATAAGGTAAATTACTATGATCATAAAGTGTTACGCCATCTTGGACCGCAATGGATCAAATGTTTAGCATGTGCTGCAAAAATTATGCTATTTAACAGACTATTTCTTTTTCTTCTTCTTTTTATTAATTTTAATAATTAAACTTAGATGATAAGTTTAATTATGACAATAATTTCTTAATTTAAGTTTAATTTTCTGATTAATTTATGAATGAAAGTTAATTTTTACAATCACTTAGCAATTTAAGTTTAATATTGACAATCACATTTTAGTAATCATTTCTTATAATATAGACCAGGCAAGTTAGACAATAAATCAGAAATTTTTTTCTGATGAACCGATCGAGTTGCGGTTTTCGGCATTGTCTTTGGAAAAATATCAGGAAAAAAGTCTATATATTACACATTGGGGCTGGATCGAAACTGCATTGCGGGTGCATAAAGTGCATCTTGGAGTGCATCAATTTTTCCGAATTTTCTAAAAATGGTAAAAATTGATTTAAAGTTATAGAAATTTGGTTTTCGGAGTCGGAGATTCCGAATCTGACCCTGAAAAATATGTCCGACGGCCCTGGGATCCCCCAGGGGGGCAAGGGGGAGCCTTCTGTAAAACATCGAATAGCTGAGTAATTGCCTTCTAAATCCTCACTCGGGGGTTTTTGGGGTCGGGGATTTCGATTCTGACACTGAAACGTATGTTCGACGCCCCTGGGGCCCCCCAGGAGGGCAAGGGGGGCCTTCTGTAAAACACCGAATAGCTGAGTAATTGCCTTCTAAATTTCCACTCGGGGGTTTTTGGGGTCGGGGATTTCAATTCTGACACTGAAAAGTATGCCCGACGCCCCTGGGGCCCCCAGGGGGGCAAGGGGTGAGCTTCAGTAAAACATCGAATAGCTGAGAGAGCAATAGCTGATTCTGATTTCTGAGTATGTCCGACGCCCGTGGGGTGGGCTTTCTGGAAAACATCGAAAGGCACATCAGATTTTTGCAATAAAACTGCCCCACCCGCTGACCAACCATGATCTTGTAGGCTTATCTTTACATTGTACGTAAACACACGTAAATTTACAGAGATTAGGCAAGAAGGGTAAGAAAAACTAACAGGAAATTAATGAGACGAAAAGAATCTACTTTATTCTGAGAGCCAATTTTCTTTTTAATTGCAAGGCAATTAGTGAGACAACTACTATCATATATTTATCTACCACTTTCACTATCAATCACAATTTTCATCATCAGTACTGCCATCACTGTCTCCATCACTATCACCTATTACATTTTCGATTATTTCAGGATTGGAACAGTTGGTTCCAAAACAATTTGTACATGCAAATGTGGATGTAATTCATGCTTCCTGCACCCACGAGGATCTGCATTGTCGATAATCTGATTTTGTCACCTAATTGTTATGCATTATCCGCAGTTGCACGGGCCCAAGAGATTCTTTTGAAAGTCCATGACCCATAAAATATTCTTCGGTTTAAAGGAATATTTCTTTGATTTTACGAAATGTGTCTCTTGGGAACGGACAGTCCAGGATCTCTCCAATTCTACGACAATTTTTCTCAGTGATAGACAAGCTAAGATTAATGGATATTTTCTAGTGTCAGATTCAGAATCCCCAACCCCGAAAACCCCCGATTAGAAATTTAGAAGGCAATTACTCAGCTATTCGGTGTTTTACAGAAGGCAATGCCGAAAACCGCAACTCGATCGGTTCATCAGAAAAAAATTTCCGTATTCCGGGTGATTTTGGTCTAACTTCTGGACTAATAGTTAAGAGCATTTTAACACCACTCTCTTTTGAAACATACTGTCTGACAACTTGACACATAGTTAATATAAGCTATTTATTCAAATATCTGTTCACATAAAATTAAAGTGTCTGTATGTATCGAAGCGGGATAACTGCTAGATAGTTTTAATTGTTTTTTAGAACAACTGAAAAAGTGAATTGTAATTGATTTAGTTGCAAGACACAATTAATATACATTGACCCAAATAAATTATTTACAACGTGCAATTGCAATTAATTTTAACTGCAATTAAATTAATCGCAATTACTTTTTTAATCAATTAATTAATTGAGTGAAAATTTAATCAATTAATGCCCAACACTATTTGACATCAACGTGTTTGTTTCAATTGATACTATGTTTTAAACAACACTACTCTCCATACTTTTTTTTTATTAAAACTAATCAAGCATCATTTGACTACACTAGAAAAAAGCTGGTGAAATACATACATATATTAAATTAAAATACTTTCAACGATCTAGTGACCATCTTACGAGTATATTCGACAAGATAAACTGAACGCTCTATGTGCCAATACTTGTTAACAGTTGTAATCTTTTTTTTCAGGATACTGGATTTTTGGAGCTCAATTCTGTGACACTTGGGTGGCCTTCGACGTCATGTGCTCAACGGCTAGCATATTAAATCTGTGCGCCATCTCGTTAGATAGATATATACATATTAAAGACCCCCTACGGTAAGTCTCCTAATAATTTTAGACGACCTTATTTCACGCTCCGGATATTTTACCAAATAAAGGTCAGAATTAGTCCATATTCAGTAGCCGCACGTTTATGATTTACATATGCAAAAATCCTCAAAAAATAGATACAAATCAACCATATACACTGTGTTTCATGGAACCACCCTTATATCTCCCTTATTTGAAACTGAAACATTTTCACATTTTAGCAAGGAATAATTACTTGCCACGTGATTATATTGTGACATGACAATGATTTTAGTCATTAAAAAATACATTAGATTTTTATTTTTCAATTTAGCATCTCCAGAGACCTTTCTCTGCCTTTGAATGAAATACATTTAATCGTGCTCGAGATATGAACACAAATATTTAATATTTTTTTACTTTTTTACTTTTGCTTTTGTTTTTTAAAGCTATTCAATTTTTCAAGTAATTTATTTTATTTAGTATGTAAATAGAAATTAAGCGCAAGAATCTGTTCGCCCCTAAAATTTTCACATTAATGGAAAATTTTCGCATATGGCAAAAGATCAAAGAAAACAATATAGAATATAGAATAACTAAATAATTCTCTCCATTTTAATTAACCACGTTCCTCTTTCTGTGCATTTTTCAACTGCTTTAAGATATTTCTTATTTCTTGTTTGTTGCTTAGTAATTTCACACGTGTTTGCCTAATTTCATTTTTTAAATCTTTTCCAATACGAAGCATATCCTTATACACAGAGTGTCCAGGTACTTGATACAAAAATGTCGAGTACAAATAGATAAGGTCAAAATAATATCAGGGCTCCATATAATTTTTCTTCATACGGGCCTTCGTTAACAAGTTACGGGCTCTCAAAGGTAAAAAAAAATTAAAAAGCTATTTTTAGTTACAGTCTCTAAACTATTGATTTCAGCATGATGCAAATTTGGTGATTAATAATACATGCGTGCAACTTGTTTTTGATGTTGAAGTGAAACTTCATTATGCCCAGGATGCCAGAGACTGACTATGCCCAATGGATAACAACCTAGAATTTTTACATAGATGACGATCGCAATCTGCCTGTATCAAAAATAAGTCCCCTGAAGAATTTGCCAACGATAACCTCTTGGTTCAACTCGGTAAAATTAACAGTTTAGGAAATATTTGTGATTTTATGTCACAGTGCATATCGAGCAGCGCCTCCACCATTTTTTGTTTTTAATTTTTAATTAGACATAATTACTATGTTAGAACCGTACATATTTTTAAATTAAAAGCCTAGAAAATCTTACTGTCTGCTAATGTAATTTTCACTAAAACTATTTGACAAACACAATTTCATGGTCCCCACGTTCTCTAGACTTGAACCCGATGGACTATCCTGTGGGGATAACTGAAAATTTGAGCGTATTCAACCCCAATACAGAAAATTAATTGCCACAAAGAATTAATTTCCATTGTGATAATATTAGACATACCTCAGAAATGCTTTTTTCGTGTACAAACAAAATAACAATCGTAGACTTAGGAAGTGTGGGGAGGTGGAAGGTGCCCATTTTGAAAATGTATTTTGGTAGTTTTCTTTTTTTAAATTATTTTTTTACTTACTTTAACTTATTCTTGTTTTGCTTTTTCTATTTTGTGTTATGTGAAAGTGTGTTTGTCAAATTTTGTAGTGAATATTACATTAGCAGACATTAAGATTTTCTAGGCTCTTATTTTAAAAATATGTACGGTTCTAATATAGTAATTATATCCAATTAAAAATTAAAACAAAAAATGGTGAAGGCGCCGCTCGATGTGCGCTGTGAAATAAAATCACAAATATTTCCTAAACTGTTAACTTTACCGAGTTGAACCATTGAACCGTTGGCAAATTCTTCAAGGAACTTATTTTTGATGTAGGCAGATTGCGATCGTCATCTATGCAAAAGTTCTGGGTTGTTATTGGGCATAGTCCGTCCCTGGCGTTCTTTGGGCATAATGAAGTTTCATTACAACATCAAAAACAAGCTATACGCATGTGTTATCGATCACCAAATTTGCATCATGCTGAAGTTAATAGTATAGAGACTGTAAATAAAAATAAATTTTTAATTTTCACCTTTGAGGGCCCGTAACTTGTTAACGAAGGCTGTATATTTTATATAGGGCGACCCTCCGGGAACTACGTCGATCGATATCTAGGAAAGTGCTGCTCCGAAAAGTTTGAAAATTTGGCAACATGGCAATGTCTCTAGGGCGAACACAACTAAAATATCTATAAATCTCCAGCACTTCTGATTATACCGGAAGTCGACACCTACTTCGTTGTTTTAAATGGGACACTCTATATATTATTGCATTTTCGGATTCTACGTGTTTGAGGGTCACTTTATTAAATATTCCTTATACCTAGGACTTATGGATTTTGAGATATTAATTTTTAAAGAAAAAATTTGACAGATGTACCTAAGGGTCCGCGAAGATACTAGTAACTCTTTTCAGGAGCGTGATGTCAAGTGATATCTTAATAATGCTCCAGAAATAGATATATTTCTTTAGTTATATTGTAATTACATTTTTTCTTCTGATGTGAATATTTTCAATAAATGTGAAAATATTAACAGAGGATTCCACAACGACATTAATATTGTTTTAAAGACAACATAAAAAAATGAGTTTTCTCGAGAATTTAGATTAATATAAAACCAAAGAAGATAAAAAAAGCTTATTTAATTTTCGTTTAATTTTACTCAAATTTGGTACATAGGATTTTCTACGGTTGCTAGTTTAGAACGTAATATTAACTTTGAGATAAAAAATAATCGTTTAAAAAATTCTACCCCATCCAGAATCGGATTAATTAGTGTGCCTACCAGTATTTCCGTTACTGGTTGATATAAATATAAACAAATTGGGTGAATTATTTTTTTTTGTTAAGTCGCCATCATAAATTTCATAAATCTACGTCGTACCTACCTTTTTTAAGAGATATTTGAGTATTTGTATTAAATTTGATGAAAATGATGAGTAAGTGACACCGTGTATAAGCCAATTTCAGTCCTACAGTTAAGTTATTTTGTACACATTTTGATATGATGTTTCCTTAAAGGCAGACCTCCCTGTACCTATTTTAAATATCGACGGGGAGAAATTTATGGGCCAAGTGTCAAAGTTAACTGCAGTTAAAATTTAAACGACCTATTAAATTCCGTCCTCTTTTTGGGCAATTTGGAGATCCCGTTTTAAGGAAAGCGGGAACCCTATCCCTTAATATTGTTTACAATACCCGAAGGACACGGAAGGGTCGCACACAGGCTCGGCATTGCGTGGGGAGATGTAAGATTAAACTCTGGCGGCTCTTCCGAAAATAGAGCGAAAATTGGTGTGTCTGATGATTGACACCTAAATTAACTGCTGGTATATTACTTTCTACGTTTCATTGGAAAAATGTGATACACTTGCTGAAAGAGCGGATATATCACATTAAATCTACGTTGCAAAAAAAAAGGTTTTATTATTACTTGCTATTCTAGGAATACCTACAGTTCTGTTGTGGACTCTGGACAAAAAGTTTATTGTTGATAGTGTCCAGTATTTTCTAATTTGCGTTTTCTTGGAATCGGTCTATCTATTCTTTCAGAAACGGTTATTATTTATAGGAAAATTTTGGTGGCGTACTCTTAAAAGAGGGATGACGATGCCCCTGAATATTCACCCCTGAATTATCTCATTTATAATTTCCACTTTAAAAATTATACATTTTAAACTTTTTTAAACACCTTACATATTTTTAAACTATTACATTCTGTAAAACTTCGTTGTAACTAATATATAGCAGATACACAAGATTTTGGTAATAACTTTCCTAAAAGAATAGAAACAAAAACATATTTCTTTTGTAATTTTGTAATATTTCATACCTATATTGATTTGCGTCATAAAACAATAGGTAGTATTACAATTAATTTTACCCCATATCCACGGAAAAATGTAATAAATCCCTCAAAAGTGTGGAAATTGCTCACCCACATAGTAATGATTTTTCTTCCCTTGGAAAAATTGGTGACATTACATAAACTACACGTATAAATGTGAGGGTTATTTTTAATTCAAACGTTAAGCGCACCGATACGGTATTTATTTTACTCAAGATATTTATGGGAATTTAATAAAAATGTAAATCTCAGCGTGGGATTGAACACATTGATTGAATCGTCTTTTTTTTTTCTTTTCGAAATGTTGTACCTATATTTGAATCTTTCCTTCCTACGCGCTGTGACATTTTCCCAATAATAAATCTAAGAAAAATTTAAATAAAAGCAAATGTACCTTCTACAGCTGGGTGTAATTATTATTTTAAAATATTCTCTTGTTGGAACCGACAGGAATGATTCTGTTTTGTACTCCAATTTTACTGCAAATTGACAGTTATAGTTATAAATTTTTGTTGTATTTATAACAATATTCTCTAAAACAATTTTTATGAAGGGAGTTTCAGGATTAATTGGAAAACTTAAAATTTGAATTCAGGTGGTTTAAGTATGAGAAAGATGCTATACTATGAATAATACTAAAAATATTATAAAAAAATAAATTTTTTGCAACAAATGCAATTTTAAATAATAGTGGAACGTCAAAAAATTCATTAGCGCATTGTATTTTGTTAGAGGTAGGAAAAAGCATCACATGGTCGGGAACAGAAATAGTTCAATTATTTTCTCGGACTCCTCATGATTAGGTACATTTCATTTAAGTATTGTTAGATTTAAAGTGCTTCGTAATGGTAAGAAAAAGTCATACCTAAATCGAAAACAGTCCGTTTTTCGAATGAAATTAATTTTTTACTGACCTATTTTAGTAAGTGACAAATCTTGTCATTCCAAGATATTTTAGAAAAAGTGATTATTTCTTTAAATTTCAAAACACTCCATCTCCAAAACGATGCGGATGTGAACATTTCTTTAGAGGACTATTTTTTTCTTATTCTGTTGGAATTGTGATTTTATGTTTTATTTATATATTTAAATCTTTAAGTGAACAACTACCCAGGTAAACAAAGCGAACTCTAAGGTAGGAAACAATTACAAATAATTTTAGTTAAAACAGTTTAAAAAAATACATAAAAACATGCATAATAGAAATGAAAAAAAATAATAATCTGACAGATGCATAAAATTATTATGATAAAAAAGCCACAGTGGGTAATGTACAATTACATCATAGAAGTAAAGTTACATATATTAAGCATGTAATTTTACTCTTTTTGTATAATTTACCCAAAATGTAAATTTAGATTATCGATATACAGGATGTTATTTAAGTACGTGGCCAAACTTCAAGGGGTGATCTTTTGAGTGATTCTACGATGAAAAATGTATATAAACATAGATGCAGTAATGCCTCGTTTTTAAGATACAGGGTGTCAAACGTTTTTAAAAAAATCGTTTTTTCGTAATAATCTTAGTAATCATTTAGCCGATTTTATTGAAATTTGGCGGTGTTATTTGTGGTAGATAGGGGAAAATTTCTTGCGATTTCAAAGAATTATATAAAAAAAAAACAATTGACTGTTGCATTTCAGAGATGTAAACCAAACGTTTACTTTTTCTGTGGAACACCCTGAATATTTTGTTGAAATTTGGCAGTGTTACTTGTGGTAGATAGGGGAAAATTTCTTGCCATTCCAAAGAATTATATAAAAAAAAGAATTGACTGTTGCATTTCAGAGATGTAAACCAAACGTTTGGTTTTTCTGTGGAACACCCTGTATATTAGTCACTTTCTAAAATTTTTTATGGGATTTATCTCCCATTTTAAAAATAGGGCAAATTTTTCAAGTTTTTTAATTAATCTCGAAACATCCTGCATACATATTGTTGATTGTGATTGTTTATAAAACATTTAAATTAATACTTAAAATGACGTTTAAAACTATAAAAAATTAATTACTACATGCACGAACCGCCACTGACTGGTGTTATCGTACTAAACAGGGAATTAAACGGACTAAACGATTGCCCCTAATTGAAACAAATGAGCTCGCGGTGGGTATTTCAATCCGAGCAATCGCTGGACAATGCCAGCGAAACAAATTAACGTCGCGAAAGTTAAAATCTCTGCTGTACGTTTGTCGCGACCCGACCGCCCTTAATTTGCGGTGATTTATGTGCATTGTAACAAACAACAAACATTACTACTGTAGTAGAATCATGAGTTTGCTTCTCCATTTGGGTTCGTTACGATCCAGTTTCGACGGACGCAAAATTATTAACGTAACCGCCATAAATTTGTCAGTGACTAAAATGTTATCAATAACATTTTAAATATCTAATTTCTTTGGTTTATACAAGGGTACGGTCTGTGAAATCACCAGACTTGGATCCTAATGACGCGATGCATTAACCAGGACATAGCTAACACAATGCGAAACATCGCCTTAATGTTAAAAATGTTGTCACCGCCGTTCTTGATGTCGAAAATTCGAAATATTTGGAATTATTCAATTTTGGTGGTTAAAAATACCCATAGGTATCGAATTTTCGAAACCGAGAAAGTTGCATTAACAAAATTTGGACAGGACATAGCTAATACAATGCGAAATGTCGCCATACTGTTAAAAATGTTGTCACCACAGTTCTTGGTGGTGAAAATTCGAAATGTTTGGAATTATTGAATTTTCGTGGCTAAAAACACACATATGTATCGAATTTTCGAAACAGAGAGAGTTGCATTAACAATTGGATAGAACATAGCTAATACAATGCGAAACATCACCTTGCAGCTGAAAATGTTGTCACAGCCGTTCTTGGTGGTGAAAATTCGAAATATTTGGAATTATTCAATTTTCATGACTGAAAACACACATGGGTATTGATTTCTTCAAACCGAGAGAGCTGCACTAAGCAGATTTGGACAAGATGTAGCTAATAGTCTCCTTATGGAGTTATTTTAAAATGAAAACATGCTATAGCCCAAGGGTCGGCAACTGGCGGACCGCGGTCCAGGTCCGGACCGCGAAAGGTAAAATACTGGACCGCCAAAAATTTTTTTAAAGTATAAATTACTCAAATAAATAATTAAAAAAATGTTTTTTTACGTTTGAGTGACATCCTTATCATTTTTTCTAGTATTTTACAATTGTGTAAGTGTTTTGAGTCCTTAATGGTTAGTAAGCAGATTAAATTTGAGTTCAAATGAAAATTTGTAAGAAATGTGAATTTTTTTCTGGACCTCTTTAAAAATTTTTAGAAGTATCCGGACCCCACCTAAAATTACTTGCCGACCCCTGCTATAGCCCAAGATCAGATTCAAATTAATACACACACAATTTTTTTTTATAGGTATGCTTTTTAACAGTGTATGATGCCTTCTGTATTTTGACCCGCTGAAGACGATGGAACTATCAGAAATGCTCCATTGCCTCAGAATTTTCCCCTAACCTCAAAAAAATAGCTCAAAATCAGTGGGAATCTCGATTTTTTGTTAAAATAGTTAAGATTTTGAAATTAAAGTATACAGACTCTTTATTTCTGCACTTCTTCCTCTAAAATGCCTTTATGGAGTTACAGCCATTTTTAACCAATTTTGATCATGATTAAAATACTTATAACACCTCAGGGATGCATTTTAGAGAAAGAAGTGCTAGAATGAAAAGTTTTTATTTCGACTCAATTAAAGTAAACTAATAAAAAGGAATGTATCATCTGTACCAAAATAGCAAACGGAATTCCGGGTATACCGACATTTTAAAATTAAAGTGCATAGGCTTGTTAAATGGATCAAAAATTTTTATTCCTGCACTTTTTTCTAAAATGATTTCTAGGCATTAATAATGCTTCAAAATTGGTTAAAAATGGCCGCAACTTCATAAGGAGTTATTTTAAAGAAATTCAAAATCTTAACTATTTAACAAAAAATCATACTCTATTAAAAAGTATTTTTAGTGTGCCTGTTATCAGTACAGGTCTTTAAAATAAATTGCAACAATTTCGTGGAGGAATTGTTTAGATCCTCATGCACAGTAGAGTAGAGAAGATGCATGGAGCAACTGAACATTTTTTATTCAAAATATAACATGAATTGTATAGCAACCTTCTATCCACTATTGTAGAACTTACAAGTTCTCAACTTTCTTCTCAACTGGTTCTCAACTTAAGGCCTAGCGATCTAGCAGGCCATTGAATTGATCTACCACTTCTTTCTTCATAAGTTTCCTTTTGATACCCCCTAATCGGTAATGTATGTTTTGTTAAATAACTTTATAACGCATACAAACAACAGGTATACTTCTAACCTTTAACACAAATAATAAATTATTGTAAATTTGAACAAAAAATAAAAATATTTTTATTTATCAAAATAAAATAGCGATAAATTTGTATTTTTGAAAAATGTAAAGGGTGGTATTGTTTTTCCGAGGTATTAATAAACCTTTCATTAAGACAAAAAAGAGTAAAATTTTTAATTGTTATGTGTGTTATCAAACTTTCTGTTATCAAGCGCATACCGTCAAGAAGGATTTTAAAATCAGATTTTGCAACTTTTTCGAAAACGATGCTCCACATCCAAGGGACGAATTTTTATTCCAAAATTTCAGTGGTGTAGAATTATTACCCAAAAAAAGATGACGCTCGACCCGAATTAATTATCTCATTTATCATAGCTATATTCAAATACTGCAAGTTTATTAGGTACTAAATTTGAAAATACTTGGTCAATCTGTTTGGAAACCAATTTTTTCGGATAGAATGGATTGACGTGAAATTTGAACTGTAGTTAGGGAATAGCCAAATGGAGGATGGGAGTTTTTTTATTAAAAATAACCTCACGATTCGATAGAGGACGAATTCTAAGCAAAAAATGTTCTATAAGAATTTTTTGTACAGTCGATACTTTTTTGAGTTATTTGCGCCTAAAAATGTTCGTTTTTAGCACAAAAAATGCATGTTTTTGAGCCATTTTTCGCGAATATCTTAAAAACTACAAGGTTTATCAAAAAAATAATCATGAGCAAAAATGAAGGTAATTAAATAGCAAAGAGATTGCTTTTTTATTTTTGTAGGTGGTATAGAACCCGAGTTATGACTCCCAGAAGTTGAAGTCAATTTCGAAGATAGCTATAATCGAAACGTTCAATGTCCTGTAGCGGAAAAATTAAAGGTTTTTCGAGGAAAACTTATATATCACTTGAAAAGACCTTAAATTGAGTGGTAAAAGTCATTAGCATGAAAACTAATGAAGTTACAATCAATATAAAATGATTGTCTTGATTTTTGAGAAAAAAAATTGGTATTAAAATGAATGACTTGACGGAAGAAAAATTAAACGTATTCCTTCTGCAATTTCCTTTATTTATGTATTAACAGTAGATTCTGGGAATTTGAACGACTTTAGAAGCCTAAATTTAAAAAAATATTTCATTTACTTTTGAATAAAATATTTCCATTTTTTGCTTTTTTTAATTTTTGTAGGACAAAATTTGACTGAGTTATGACCGTTAGAAGCTCAAAACTAAGCTCCAAGACTGCCTTTCCTGAGCCCTTTTAGCTTACAAATCTAAAAAACGAAGGGCTCATAAAAACTGCAAATCACAGAACTTAAAATGCTTTAAATTCCTTACAAAATGGAGTAAATTCATAACTTTAAAATTACAAAAGTTATGGTAAAAAAAAATTAGTCGCAATTTTTCGGTAAAATTTTGGGAACAAGTAAATTACCATCATCTTTGTGTATTTTGGAGCACTTGTGAACTAATTTGAGTATTTTAATAATATACATACACACGCGTATTTCTATTTTTTTTGGCCATGGAAGGAGAGTTTTTTAAGGATTTTTAAGAGTTGAAAAGTAATTAAATTTCATAATTTGTATTAAAAAACATGAAAGGAACTTTATCCAACATATTTGAACATGAATTGAATCTTTAAAATATGTAAATCTGCGATTTTCGCATATTTTTTCGTACAAGGGTAGTTTTCACCCCCAAATAGAAAAAAGCACACATCTAGACAATATAACTTTTGAAGTGGGGGGTCAGATGAGCTTGTATGCAAATTTTCAGGAAAATCCATGCTATCCGAAAAAATTGGGAGCTTTTACATTATTTTTGCCTTCAGTGACTGGACTACAATAATCTTACTCTTACCTGTTATTTCAGTTAGGTATCGTATTTTAATACACTCTGTTAGTATATAATAGAAATTAATGTTCAAATAATAATAAACTTTCTTTTAACATAATAATATAGTCTTAAAAACTGCCCAAAATTAGATTTTTTACATCGTTTAATATATAATTTTAAATCCTATAAAAAGTGTAAAGTGTGAGAGTATTATTGTGAAAATGAGTGATATGAAATGAGATTAAATTTTTTGTTAGTTTATTTTTTGAATGGCAAGTGAGAAGGTGAGAAAGTTTCAATTTTGTCCTAAGAGGTTAAGAAGTCAACGCAATCTTTCGCTAACTCTTCATTAAAATATTATTTTCTTAATTTACTTCAACGAAATTTTTTCAGGGAAGGCAGAAATAAAGGAAGCTGCTCTATACTAAAAAGGAATCAGGAACCGAGGATGTCAAATTTTATATTTATTCTTTAATCTTATTTATACGAATAATTAATTAATAATAATAATAATAATGTTTTTATCAACTGTCGCGTTTAAAAGTCAGTTAAATCTATGTCTGTCACTTTCTTATACATATGTGTTTTATGAAACAGATATATTTAACTGGAAGATAAATTTATCAGGAGGTGAAAAAATCAGGCCTAAGAATACGCGTTCTAGCGATAAAGTCACTGAAATAAATTTTCTTCTTACATTTAACATATAAAATAGCCTTTCATCGGAATATGTTCAAGATTAGTATCAAATTGATCGTCCCTTCTTTAATATCAGGTGACAGTTGAATAAGCAACAGCGTCTAATATCCTTTGTCACCAGATCTGAAGGTCCCACCTTTGACCCACGGAATTTTTTAATAAATAATTGACCTTAAGTATCGTAGGATGAAAAAATGTCCTTCTGGAAGTTTGACACCACTTGGCTTTTCGCTGAGTGTCTAATGAAATTTTTCAACATCAACAAAAGTCGTCATTCCTGCAGAAAAATAATCCACTCGCCAGTTTCCCCCACGAATTTTCAGATTTTTATTAATTGCTTTTTATATTACGAGAAATATCGTTGTTATATCTACTATTACTATAAAAAAATTTCGGTGTAACAGACTAGATATGCATAGATAACTACATTATTGTAACGAAGCTTAGATTAATACACTGAAATGTTCTTAACAGGAATATTCATATCTGCTAAGATTAGTAATGTCATTAAATATAATAATGTGTAATTACATGCTCATTAGATATCACTATAAAGTCGGATCGTATATGGTAGTTTAGTAACACTGTATTTAATTAAATAAGACTACTGCTTTTGCAACAACTAAAAAATGTTCTTTCTAAAGAACATTTCATATATTTAAAGAAATATAAAATACTTAGGTCGATAATTATAACAACAATTTTTTAAAAAATTGCACGTGTTAAATTAAAGAAGCGTTTTCCTCGTCCAAATTTGGAATTATATAGTTAAAATCGAAGGAGTGTTTTCTTTGTATAAATTGGTGATGATGGTGATACATTTTCACATAAACTTTCTTCTGAAAAAAATTATAAGGGAAATATCCTTTTAACAGGGAATGGTATCATATTTTTTGTAATATTGTAGTCTTTCAAAATATATTATTCATATTTTAAATAGATTTTGGATATCAAAGCAATAATTTTTAATAGTGACTGTCATTGTTTCTTCACAATTTTATTTCTACCTCACTGTTTATATTTTTGAAGATTATTGGTCATTCGTGTATTAGAAAAGAAAGGTACAGTTAAAACTGTCGAACATTTATACATTCATATTGTGAACACTACAGATATGTAACGAGCGTTCAAATAAAAACGTGGTCAAGTTGGTTCTGAAAATTTGGACGTAGGGCGTAGCGTATAGCAAATGAACTTAAACGTCATCTGTCAAAGCGCTATATCGCCGCTATCAATTTGAATATGTATTTTCGTTTTAAAAAGCGTTTAATAGTTTTCTCAAGAACAAAAAGTGTTTATCATAGAGTCCTACTTTAGAAATGGACGCAAGATTGATGGAATATGGAAGTATTCTATTGAGGAATGTTTCATAGAATTTCAAAATCAATTTCCCGGCGTTGTTGAGTACAAAATTTTTCAAAGTGCAGTTCAGCGTTGTGTTAATGTTTTTCGTGAAACGGGCAGTGTAACAAGAAAAGAAGGAAGCGGCCGACCTAAAAAGCGGACTGAAGAATTAAAAGAAAATGTCCAACAAATAATGGAAAATGCGCCAAGAACTTCTGTACGTGTTTTATCACAAATGGTGGGAGTATCAGTCGGTACCTGCCACACAGTGTTAAAAAAAGATTTGCGTTTGTTCTCCTATCGTTTAACTTGTCAGCAAGAACTTCATGAAGTTGATTTTCCGCGACGGGCTGTATTTTGTGAATGGTTTTTAAACAACTACGGTGAACTTCATAATATCACCTTTTTTTCTGATGAAGCCTGGTTTCATTTAAGTGGTTACGTAAACTCACAGAATATGAGAATGTGGTCTTCTGAAAAACCAGATAACTTTTTTGTCGAGGGCCCTCTACACGCTCAAAAAATTGGAGTTTGGTGTGCTCTCAATCGAAGGAGGATTTATGGACCTATTTTTTTTAATGGTACTCTTACTGCGCAAAGGTATAGAGAAGAAATTATCGCTCCTTTTGTTAACCAGCTGGAAGAAAACGAAATTACAAACTTTTACTTTCAACAAGATGGCGCAAGGGCACATACGGCAGGCGAGACGATGAATATGTTGAGGGAAGTTTTCCAAAATCGACTAATAAGTCTCAATGCTGAACATGAATTTCCACCGAGGTCATGTGATATTACGCCGTGTGATTTCTTTTTGTGGCCTTACCTTAAAAACACTATTTTTGAACTGCCTATTCCTGATTTAAACCATCTGCAGGCTCGACTTATAGACAAGATTCGTGAAATTAACAATACCCCGAGCATCTTAGAAAATGTCTTTAATTCTTTGAGGAACAGGTGTGAAAAGTGCTTGGAACAAGGAGGGGGACACTTTCAGCAGCTGCTTTAATTTATTGTTATAACAAGGAGGGGGACACTTTCCGCAGCTCCTTTAATTGTTTGTTATTGTTATCACGATTATTCTTTAAAATAAAGTTATATAGTTATTAACGTTATTGAAACTGACAGCTGCTATACAGCTCGTTGAGAAATGAGGTTAAGTTGGTCGCTATAAGCTACTCCCTACGTCCAATGTGTCAGAGCCAACTTCGACCACGTTTTTATTTGAACGCTCGTTATTATTCGGGTGATGAAATAAAACTGAATTAAATGAATTTATTATACATATTATACTAATCGTGATTATTTTACTTAAACATCACCGTAATGTATTATTTTGTATATTCTGATAGGGAGATAAGAAAAATTAAGTAAAAGTCTGCAATATTCGCTTGAATGATTTTAATTTAAAAATCAATGTTTATTTTAACTGGAATACGTTCTAAATTAAATCTGGTAATCCTAAATTGAATCTGTCTCTTTTTCATTCGAGGGGTAGCAATCGATTTGCAGAAAATTCTTAATTTTGTTCTGTTAAATGAAATTTAGGTGATTCAATCGAAATTTTAGGTGTTCGACATTATACGGGTACATTCTCCTTTAATACTGAATTAGTTGGATTTGCCTGAAATAAATTCTATTAATTTTGGTATCATGAATAAAGATATGGGATTTATTAAAGAAAGGAAATTACAAAGAGGAAATTAAACTTAATGTGGTAATTTTTATATAATAGAATAACGTGGGTAAGTATCGACCGTAAGTTAATGTGGACATCATTTAAATCTAAAAAAGTTTTTCAGAAAGGATATCATTAAAAAATGAGAGTAATTATCTGTATAAACTTTTTTATAAAAATGAATAAATAAGTTATAACACTTTAAAGAGGGGGTTATAGATGTAAATCATATTTTCGCGATATTTTCAGTCTTTCGGGATATTTTCTTGCTCAAGTAAAATTAAACTTATTACTCCTGAACACTAAGTTAAATAGTATTATACGAATCATACAGGGTGTTTCTAAAATAGGGTTCCAAACTTCTGCTGCGTTTATAACTCATTAAAATAAGCCAAAAAGTTCCTATTAACATGTGCCCTAAAACGCACCCTTAGGAAGTTATATGCCCTTAAAAGGGCTCAAACAAAACTGTTTTTTTTTCTGTTATTGACAAAACGGTCGCAAATAAATAGAAAAAAATTTATGGGTCTTACATAACTTTTTACGTTAAATAACATGGGCTACTCCGTTTTTCGACATGCAAATCATATGCGTCCCATTTAGGTTGGTGAAGGGGGTTTTCGGCCCGTAATTTTTTTTATTTCAATTTTTTTACAATTTTCTCTACAGATTTATAAAATCTTAACAATTTTACGTAAAAAATATTATCTTTGTCCAAATCGATATTTCCAATGGTTTTCGAGTAAATTGAGTTTGAAAATTACTCTGCTCTTTAAGTTATTAGGCCAAAAATTACAAAAATCTGTTTACCATGGCAAATAAAAGACTGACGTTGCCACAACGCTTAACAATTTAAGTTATTGATAAACTGTCAATTGAGCTTTGCAGTGTTTAATTAGTAAAAGTGGTGAGTGGAAAATTTAAGTATACAACATTATTGCAACTCATAAAATGGAGTCATATTCAAACACGGAAATGGCAGATATGCACTTGAAATACCTGTCGAGAAGGAAGTTTCTATTCGGGTATGCTGCCGCATACACACGCCTCGCTTCTGATGCATTTCTAGCCGCACGGCCGTACATAGAGTGCATAGTGCATATCTCCATTACAAATATGTTCAATAACATTTTTTGTGTTAAAAATCAAATCTTCTATCAAATGTTAAAGTTAGTACGTTAAAAAAAGGAACACCCTATATATTACTCTTACTTACTGAAAGAATTAATTTGTCATATTATTTCACCTATAGAAAATGTTTAAATAAAAAGATTGGTAGCGGTAAATCACCATAACAATCAATATACTGTTGTAATAAGTAAATCCTGTAATATACGGGGTGTCCCTGAAAAGGATGGACAACGCTTGACCACAGGTTCCTTGGATGAAAATAAGACTATTTAATCTAACTTACCTTTATACAAAAGTGCACGCCTACTGAGATATAGCCTTCTAAATATAGAACAGATAACCTAGTTTTTTTCAAATAATTTGAAAACTGTTTTTCTTGGAAACTTCAAATTTGGTACAAATATTTTTTTTATTAGAGGGCAATGTAAATATAGAATTTGATGAGAATACATATACAGGATGTAACTTTTTTTGTGTACTCCAGTGACGACATAATTTATATTCTTAAAAATAAGCTCTATTTTAGAAAATTTTTTGCCTCTCACAAAATTTTGATATCGTGTATGGATTTCGAGTAAAATTAGCATTTTTTACACATTAATTAATATAAAATCAGTTTAAAATAATTAGATCAGTCTAGTATAAGGTGTCAGTGGAGTCACATAACAAAGAAACAAATTCATGACAATAATTAAAAGGTTCAGTATCAATTATAGGTGTCATTAAATTTTAGTTTACTTTGTTTTTTAATATCTTCTTTACTATGGCTGCAATTTATACTTTTTATACAAACTGATTAAGTTACTATCTTTGGGTTATTGTGAAGGAAATTGTTGTGCTAGTGTTCGAACATATGCTGAAAGATTTCCTAATCGAAGAATTCCAAATCACAAAACATTTGCTTATGTGGAGAGACGCCTTCGGAAACAGGACGTTTTTTACCTGTAACAATAAATCGTGGACAACGTACGGCTAGAACTATTCAGTTGGAGGAACAAATTTTGGAAGAGGTCGAAGAAATTCCGCAAGGATGTACAAGGGGTTTAGTGGCAGAGATTAGCTTTCAAAAAGTTCGGTTAATAGAGTATTAATAGACCAGTTATTCAAGAATCAAGTTCAAAAGCTTTTACCTACCAATAGATCCCCCGTCACGTTTTGCTTTCGGTCAATGTATTCAGGAACTCAAAAATAGAGGGTGATAATATCCACAAGAAAATCCTGTTTACGGACGAAACCGCTTTTACTAGAAGGGGTGTTTTTAATTCACAAATTGAACATGTTTATTGTGATGAAATTCCACATGGAATCAGTAAAAGACGATTTCAACATGAATTAAACATTAATGTTTGCGCTAGTATTATCGGTAGTATTTTAATTCGTCCTTTTCTATTACCTGCTACATTGAACTCATGCATGATGGGGCATTCCTCATTTTGCCTTATCGGTAAGGCAATACTTAGATGAGCACTATCCTAAGAGGTGGATAGGTAAAGAAAATAATGAACCTTTAAAATGGCCACCTCGATTTCCGGACTTAAACCCGTGTAATTATTTGCTTTGGGGAGCGTTGAGGACCACAGTTTATAGTTTTTCATTAAATTCAGAAAACGAATTATGCGAAAGAATACAAAATGAAATTAGTGTTATGAGAGGTAATACACAATTATTGGATAAAATTATTTTTAATTTCCTAAGCAAAATTAATGCCTGCGTTCAAGAACAAGGAAGTCACTTGGGGCGTTTACTGTAATATTACTTTAATGTGATTACAAATATTAATTTAGATTTATTTAAAAATGTTGATGTTGATTGTTGGCTTTCTTATATTATTAGTTGATATTGTTTATTTAAATTACTAGTGTTGATTTTTTATTTTATTGATTGATGGTACTAAGACCAAAAATGTGTAGTTAATTTAGTTTTTTTTTTAATGTGAAGTTTTTTCATTATTATTCCCTGCTTCGGGCTGCAGTTATAAATTATTTTTAGTAATCGCAATTTTTGCTTGTATGCATGTACAAAAAAGGCAATTTTACTCGAAATCCATAAACGATATCAAAATTTTGTAAGAGGCAAAAAATCTTCTAAAATAGTGCTTATGTTTAAAAATATAAATTCTGTCGTCACTGGCGTACACAAAAAGTTAAGGGATAGCCAGTGGCATACAGGCACTAGAAAAAGAACATCCTGTATATGTATTCCCACCAAATTCTACATTTAAATTGCGCTTTTATAAACAAATATTTGTACCAAATTTGAAGTTTCTAAGAAAAACAGTTTTCAAATTATTTGAAAAAAACTACCTTATCTGTTCTATATTTAGAAGGCTATATCTCAGTAGGCGTGCACTTTTGTATATAGGTAAATTAGGTTAAATAGTCTTATTTTCATCCAAAAAATCTGTAGTCAAGCGTTGTCCATTCTTTTCAGGGACACGTGATAGATTACGATAAATAATTAATTCACTGTCGTAGCAAGTAATAAACAATAAAGTAAATATCAATAATCATTCCAAATTGAGGGATATGCCCCTCACGTTTATATTATTTCGGTCCGAACACGAATTACAGTTGTAATATAGCCAGCAGTAATAAATGATTGCAATTATTTCTACTTTGAGTACTATTATATCTAATCCTCGCAGTCATTCAATTGCTAGAAACCTAATAACTCGATCTGTTTGTAACAACTGTAATGACCAACTCCGGGAACAATGCGACATGATTGCCGACAATATTATTGTCTGCTTCAAATCGAAATTCCAATGGACTTAATACGCCGGCCCTTGTTCCTCTTCAAAGGACAATCAGCGACTATTAAATTCCCCGATTAATTCATACAGGGCGTTAAATCTATGTATTCCTATAATGCCTTATTCGAAGCGCGTCGCTATGAGAAGGTCGTGCTTTAAACAGGGTGGTTTATTCGCAGGGCAAAGTAAAATAGTCTTCGAAATACAAAAACGTTAGAAAATATAAAAAATACGATAGCAATTAACGTTGTCTATCTTGAGAGCAAAGAGGCGTAGGTTATTTATTGTCTTTAACTATCGTAAAAATAAGCCATATTTAATACAAAAAGAGCGAGTTCCCGAGCGGCTTTTGCCTGACCGTGGTACAATTCATTTATAACGGTGTTTTGCACATCCTACTTTGTTAGTTGTAAAGAGCAGCTTAATTTCAACATTTTGAAATGTTTCTTTTTGGATACGTTACTTTGGATCAATTGAAACAATAATAACTTCTCAAATTAACGTTTACTAATTAAACATTTATTTGCAAAAAAACGAACCAAATTAATTAACAAATAATCGAATTAGTCTTTGGATCACATGTTGGTCATTGGATTGACAGTTTTTCCATAAATTTCATCAACATCCATCGCTTTTTGCAATAATACTAATTTTTCCGCGTTCGACCTTTATTTGACAGTTAACTAATTAGTAAAATACGGCTTTCGTACTTTAAGTTGTAGGCAATTTAATTGCCTGCAACATAAAATAAGTAATTTTCCAAAAGGTCGCTTAGATTTTCATGGGCAGTAAGAAAAGTGAAAAAACACGTAATTTTTGCCATTTATTTGCAATTTCCCAACTTAGCGTCATTTCTTTCGAGTTAGTATTTTGATATTATCATTCTACAAGCCCCTCACCATAACAATGTGCAATAAGTCTACTAATAATTTTTGTACGTTCAAATTCTAATTTGACTGGATTATAAAATGACAGGCAACTCTCTGCGTCACAGAAATCGCAAGGGTTAATAATAATACATATTTCGAAATATCTGTCTCTCTTATGGCATAAACAATAATTACAACAATGAACAAATTGACAGTTTATTATGACTGTCAATGTTTCCATATACTGAATAAGTAACAATCGATACTCCTGATACTAAGGCTCGGTACTTTGAATCTCTGTTAAAGCTTGATTAACTAATCAGGCGATTAGACTGTACATAAACTGATTTATTTTATAGAGTATAATCTCAGTCTAATCGCCTGATTAGTTAATCAAGTTTTAACAGAGACTCAAAGTACTGGGCATAAATCTAAATAAAATGGCAATACCTATTAAATAGATTGTCACATATTTGTAAAAGGTCTTTCAGATACCAACAGTCAGCAATTTACCTTCCATCGGCTTCACAAATAAACTCCTTATTTTTAACTCCCTTCGCAACAGACGAATTGTTACTCTTCTTAACAGATTAGTTAAAAAGTGGGAATTCATCAGGAGCTGATGACATTCATATGTTTCTTATTAAGAGAGTCACCCGATTTATTATTTCTCCCCTTAAACATCTTGTAAATATATCATTTGAAACGGGGGCATTTCCAGAAATTCTAAAACTAGGAAAAAATTGTTCCAGTATTCAAAAAGAAAGATCCGATGTCTTTGGATAATTATAGACCTATATTCGTGCCTCAGGGATTCTCTAAAATATTTGAATATTGCCTTCTTGAGCGACTACTTACTTTTATCAAAAAATTCCGTATTCTCACCGACAATCAGCATGGATTTCGTACAGGCAAATCTACGACTACAGCTGTACCCTTATTATATGAGAAAATTTTAAACTTTTTGAAAACGACTAGTGTCCTGTTGGGATCTTTTACGATCTCAGCAGGGCATTCGATTGTGTTAATCATGAAATTTTAATATCGAAATTAAATAACTACGGTATTCGAGGACCCGCATTAAATTAGATCATTACTTTTGTTGAAAATAGGAAGTAATTTGTAAGCATAAATTATAATAATCAGAATGTAAATATAACTCGGAATGCTCTTTGGTTACGTTGGGTGTACCACAGGGATCTGTTTTAGGCCCTGTGGTATTTTTACTAGAGACAAATGATATCGATACTCTCTCACCTAATACTCATTTTACGCTGATGATACGTCTTTAGTAATATCTAATAAGTCAAATCGAACCTTAAAACTTGAATGTGATATTTTATTGAACAACTTAAGTAACTGGTTTGCCCAAAATTCATTACATTTTAATATTGAAAAAACTCAAGCACTTCGATTTTGCACTACTCAAAATAGAAATTGTGAAACATTAAATTTGAATATTAATAGTAGTTCTCTACCTACTGATTCTCTGACAGTAAAATTTTTAGGTCTAAATTTGGACACAAACCTTAACTGGAAATGTAACTGTAAAAATATAATATCAAAATTGTCTTCAATAACTTATTTATTTCGAAATATTAGAACAGTCCTAAGTACCGATCAACTCCTTTGTTTATACTATGCCCAAGTTGAATCCCGATTGAGATATGGTGTTTGTTTCTGGGGTAATTCAACTCTCTCGTCCCATGTTTTTATTGCACAGAAACGTGTTTTAAGATGTATGTTTGGTGTTTCAAGTACTCATTCTTGTAGAAATATATTTAAACATTATAGAATTCTTACGTTGCCAGGTATTCATATTTTTGAAATATGTGTGTACATATTCAAACACAAAAGCAAATTTGTGATAAATAACGAGTATCACAATGTTAATACCAGACAAAAACATAATTTTCATGTACCATTTGCACGATTAAATTTAACTACTCGTTCTCCAAACTTTGTAGGGCCTAAAATATTTAATTGTTTACCTGTGGAACTAAACAATGTAAATATAGTTTTTATGTAAAACAAAATTGAAACAATATTTAATAAATAAGTGTTTGTATTCCGCATTAGAGTTGCTGTCCTTCAATATAATTTATGTTTGTGTTTGTGTGACTATTCCTATACATGTTGCTCATGTCTAAAAGGAAAATAAATTATTATTATTATTAAAGTTAAATTAAGTTTTATAGCCTAGCTTAGCCTTATTATTTAATTAGTTAATAAATTCGAAGAAATGGAACAATTTATTAATTAATAATGTCTGTAACGTACAAATTAAAAATACATTAATTATAAACAATTTTAAGTAACAATTATATTAAATTTGAATTAGTATGCTTATCTTGTTTCTAATTTACGGCATTTATAAACAACTTTTTCCACATTAGCAGATAATATTTATTAAGGTTTTCTAAAACTCGGGATTACTAAATTATTGATTAAAATAATTAGACTGTATTAGGTTAATAAACTAAATTCAGTTTTAATGACAGGTATTTTAATGCATAATTTGCAAAACAGATTTAATGGTGGATAATAATGTCTTTCAGAATTTATTTTAAAATAAGCAAAATATTTCCAATATTACTTTAACAAAATTGAGACTATCAAATGTAAGGTGTTCCATTGGAAAAGTTCAAGAAAATTATACAGTTGCATGTCTATAGAAAACACCCTATATAAAATAATGTCTGACATATCTGGAGCAGTGTACTAATCTTTGACTTTCACACTATTAAATATTATGGTTCTAACTATAACCATAAAGAAAATAAATAAGGGGTTGCCCCTCTCTATAAATTATTGTTAACCCCAGAATACGACTGCCAGAGTCATTTATAGTTCTCCTGAAGTGAAGTTATGTGTAATATATAGC
This sequence comes from Anoplophora glabripennis, assembly GCF_000390285.2. Lineage (NCBI taxonomy): Eukaryota > Metazoa > Arthropoda > Insecta > Coleoptera > Cerambycidae > Anoplophora > Anoplophora glabripennis. The sequence goes on from NW_019416512.1 coordinate 453,343, forward strand.
TCTATTTTTGTAATGTATTAGTAATAATAATGCATTTATATTACAGCTGTGTTTTATTTACCCGAGATATCGGAACTAATCTCAGGAAAATAAAACACAGATTTTATTACATATTTACCTAAAATAACCACCCACAAACTTTAATAAAAAATATCGTGGGATTTATTAAATTCGTTAGATAATGTAGAATATTAACAGACAATGCTTAAAAAAACATAAACATAAAAACATGGCATATACATAAAAAGTATTAATTACTTTTTTAAATAAATGTTTGTATGATAAATACGTGCTTTGTTCTCAAAATTACTGAACTTTATTTTTCTAACCTTTCTTCAAAGTACTCTCCTCCCCTATTCACACACTTTTCCCAGCGGTGTTTCCATTTAGCGAAGCATTATTGGATAGCATTATTTGAAATGGCCTTTAAAGTTTGTAACGAATTTGCTTTGATGTCGGCACTAATCTTCCGAAATAAGAAAAAAATTGCAAGAAGCCAAGTCCGGGAAGTAGGAGGGTGAGGAAGGACAGTAATCTGATATTTAGCAGAAAATTGACGAATTGGCAAAGCCGAGTGTGCTAGCGCATTGTCATGGTGCAAGAACTTTGAGTTGTCTCGTCACAACTCTGGTTTCATTTTGCCAGTTTTTTCACTTAACCGTTTTAAAAAAGGGCAAAATAACATTAAATATAAAAACTATAAGTACCTACTACACAAAACAGACCAATCAAAATATACAATATAAAATCCAGGCAAAAGAACTTAAGTGTATATAAAAATATAAGTATTACACAAAATAGAGCAATCGAAATATAAAATGCAGACAAAAGAACAAAAGTATAAACAATAATAGACAAAAAATAAAACAAATAAGCTAACTAACATATACAAAATAGTAATTGCATTTGCTAGACAGTTTTTTTATGTTAATCATAATTATAATGAAAAAATATATCAAGTCGTATATCAACATTTCTTTATTAAAAAATTTTCCAGTGTATATTTAAAGATATTCATGTTATTACAGCGCTTAATGTTACCGGGCAAGTTATTAAAAATCCTTAAGCCAATATGATCAGGTGATTTCGATATAGCAGCATATTTTGTATAGAGCAGATGGAATCGATCCTTTTGTGTCGTATTTTCCATTGTTAATTTGACTATTATACAAATACCTACACCTAGGTACTAAGTATTTATATAAATATACAGAATAAATATTATATTACTAATACTTATATTTATAAGATATTACGTAGATTTTATGTAGTTTCTATGGGAATAAAAATAGTAATAAGAATTTTGTATTTGATTAGGTATAAATCTTTGAAACATGTGACAGAAATGGTTTCGTTCAATTAAACGCAAAATCCTTATTCTTATTTACTATTCATATTGTACAAAAACATCGAAACTTTCGGTACAAACGTACTTTAAAGAAGCTTCACACGTTATTGAAACGTAACCTTTGAATTTTCGCTCCTCTCATCTCGGCACTGATAAAGATTCTAGCAAATTAGAAAAATTTGCTGTTACGAAATTTGCTTCCATTTTTAAAATTTAATATGCACAAACGCTTAAACATTCTGTAGATGCAGAAACTCATCTGAAAGTAGCGCCAAGCCGGCTGATCGTCCCATGCGGTGACGTCATTGCATTGCCACGGCTGGGACAAATATTCGCATTTTAAAAAGATATAGTTTGAAAACCGCTCAACGGATTGAGTTGAAATTTTCAGGATTGCCTAATCATGAGCAAAACTTTGTGTAAGTATACAAAATAAGAACGTTTTTCAAAATTTACTGAATGACTCTGTTGTATAATAAATACTTCTAACAAAAATAACAATAGGGAATTCTACAAATTATGTTTTCAAAATTTCTTACCTAGGTAGGTATATCTTACGGATTTGTCATATTTTCTCTCTTTTATTACTCGAATAGTAGTTAAATTAAATAATACTTCATTAAGTAATAAAACTACGTATTTGACAAGTTTGACAATTTAATTGCCTTTGGCATACTCTGACATGTAAAAGCCAACCACGATTAAATATGTGTTTCAATTAAATAAAATGTCTCAAATTAAATGGTACCTTCCTCTTTAAACGGGTTTATCTAAAAAAAATATCTATTTTATGGATATTCAACAAGTATACCTTTTTTACGTAAAATACCATAAAATGATGGAAAATTTGGGGTATAGTGGAACAAAATTTTTTTTCTAGAAATTTTGGTGGGGGGGCTTTGCCCCCGGGCTCCCATAATTATTATCGAGGGTTTCATATTATCATCCAAAGCAGCTTCAAAAATTATAGATCCAGCCAAAAAATTTTCAAAATTTATTGAAAAATACAAAAGTTACAGCAAAAAAACCATT
>NW_019416512.1:455747-510944 GCF_000390285.2 Anoplophora glabripennis
AAAGTTATAAAAAATCAAATTATTCTACCAGCTCACTAGACGTATGATTTTTCACTCGTTTAGTTGCAATTTATCATCATAGAGTCAGACAAGCTGGTCCAATTTCATTCAAAAACAGAAAATAGATCAAAATGCTTAAAAAAGCCATTTTTATGGCATAATTCGTGTTACATCTTTCTATCCAGTCGTTCATGCATGAATACACATATTTATTCATCCACCTGTACCACCTATAAAACCCACCCATCCATATACTTTTTGTGCTGAGAGATGAAATAACAGCCTAGAAGATTGAGAATGCAATAAGACTTGTAGAATACTCTACTTTATAAACAAAAGAAAACGATATCTATAAATCATTCTTATTTTTATTGCTATAACGTATTCTCTTTTCGTCAAAAGATATATGCAAAGGGTTACGTTTTCAGTTATTCGTTTTATTTTTCTTTTCTCTTTTTAACAAGCAACAAGTTTTCGCCCTACATATACAAAGGGCGAAAATTTCCGAATATTTCTGAGGCGAAATTGAAAGAAGGTGTATTCGATGGACTTCAGATTCGGACATTGTTCAAGGATGCAACATTTTTCACTACAATGAGTAGCGTTGAGAAGAGTTCTTGGACTAGTTTCAAAGTTGTAGCGACAAATTTTTTAGGAAACAACAAGAGTCCTAAATACGAAGAAATTGTATTAAAACTGACAAAAGACTTCCAAGACCTGGGATGTTTGATGAACTACAAGTTGCACTTCCTTCATTCACATCTGGATTGGTTTCCTGAAAATCGTAGAGATTATAGCGAAGAACAAGGCGAACGATCTCATCAGGATATGAAGGATATAGAATAGCGATATCAAGAAAGATGGGATCACAACATGATGGCCGATTTATGTTGGTCCTTAAAAAGAGGAACGAAAAATACAGGGACTAAACGAAAGCGTAACCCTTTGCATAGATCCTTTGAAGAAAAGAAAACACGTTATAGCAACAAAAATAAGAATGATTTGTAGATATCGTTTTCTTTTGTTTAGAAAGTAGAGTATTCTACAAGTTTTATTGCATTCTCAATCTTCTAGGCTGTTATCTCATCTCTCAGCACAAAAAGTAGATGGATAGATAGGTGGATGGGTGGGTTTTATAGGTGGTACAAGTGGATGATAGAAAGATGTATGAATTCATAAATGGGTGGGTGGATAAAAGATGGAACCAGAACTCTGCAACACGAATTATGCCATGAAAATGGCGTTTTTGATTTTGATTTTCTGTTTTTGAATTAAATTGGACCAGTTTGTCTGACTCTATAATGATAAATTGGAAATAAACGAGTGACAAATCATACGTCTAGGGAGCTGGTGGAATAATTTGACTTTTTATAACTTTCGTCGATCGTAAATGACGTTTTCTGTGGATTTTGACCCGTTTTTTGAATTTTCCCGAAAAGTCAGACCCGTTGGGCCAAATCTGAAGGCAGATTCGGATTCAGCGGAAAAAATACATAGAAATACATTTGTCTGAATACCAGATCCGATACTTTTTTTTTGTGGGGCTGTGTTATCTTTAAATCGGCTAAAGTTTAAAATGTCAAAATTTGTAGACGAGTAACATCAACTGTGCAACTGAAAAGCAGTGTCGTCGATACAGGTAATTGGCGGGGTACAATCGAAAAAGAAATATGTTATAAGTCAAAATTTGTTATATTTCTAAACGGTTCTGTAAACTTTAAAGCATACTACAAAAAAAAATGTATACTTGTCTAAATTCGGTAGCATGTACCATTTTCGAGAAAAATGAAGTTCCATTTTTATGCTCACATAAAGCGGCAACAAGTACATTGAATGTATTCTACTGTATTGTATGTATTGTATGTTGTATTGAATGTTGAAGTTACGATTAAATGAGCTGAAAACATTTAGCTAGTCTTTGCATTTAAGAATATAATTTTAATTCCTTACGATTCACATAACAGTTAAATTGTAAAACATTTTATTAACTTAAAGAAATAAAAAAATTTAAATTTATTTTAAGTTTAATCTTGTAAAATAACATTTAAAAACGTAAATCAAAATACACAAACAGGGCATCTAAGAAAAACACGTCACATGAACTACCCCCATTATTTTCCCATGAGGAACTTGCAGGCAAATTTTTTTGAAGCATGAACGGTACACCCTGTATACTCTACAGTACTCCACGAATAATGGGACAGACATCTCCTGTCGTCGATTTATTTATTTTTGACCATAACAATGAATTGGATTTTTTAATAGATACAGGTGCCGACATTTCAAATTTTAAAAATGAAACACAAAATTATCTATCGGCTAATAAGAAGTGGATCTTATTTGTGGAAGGGCGAAATGGGCGGTGACTATTAGACGTCTTTATTATAGCCATCTTTCTCTATCGCACGGATTTCTATGACTTTCTTTATCGCTCTCACGTAACGGCCGATGAACCATGGGGACTTTCCGACCCTGTATAGGTTTTTGGAATAGCTGAGTTCGAATCTGAGGTAAGTGTGTCTGCTTTAGGTCATTTGAGGGTTATTTCAAGGTCACTTAAAGGTCAGACCGAGAAATCGATTACCGTTTTTGAAGTCTCTTGAATTTGGATCCAAGGTCCGTTTATATGTATCAAATCAGGTTTAAGGTCATTCCAAGTTTGATTTGAGAAAAAGGACGTTTTCTGGTAAGATTAATGAGAGGCGATTTTGGACCTCCCTGTATTTCACAGAATCTTGGTGGAAACTAAAGGCTGAATTTAACTTTCAAATGACCTTAAAGTGACCTTCAAATGACCTGACACAGACACACTGAGCTCAGCAACTCCAAATACGTGTATTACAGGCGGTTAGACCTAATTGCCTAGATTTTCTCAACTTGACCTTGAAATGACTTTGAGACAACCTTCAAATAACTTGATACAGACAAACTGACCTCGGATTCGAACTCAGCCACCCCAAAATCCTGTAGAACATGTGATCGGACTTGATAGCTCGTTTTTTTCCGAGGTTTTTTCTCAATTTAACCTTGAAATCACCTTGAAACAGCCTTAAAATGGCCTGACAAAAACAACTAACCTCCGATTCGGACTCAGCAACCCAAAAAATCCGAGATCCTTTGATTTAATGCAGTTTTTCTCAATCTGACCTCTAATTGACCTTGATCCTGACTAGGAAAGAGGGGTAGGTCGCGTTTGGGGTAGAATCGCTTAGTTATTGTATATAAATAATAAAAAACGGCCTAATTGACCCTCTCCCTATCAACTTGCCTTTTTCAAGATATAGGAGACTTGATCCTTGAGTTGGAACACAATTTCTGTCAATTTAGGAATTTGTAGACCATCATCTTCATTTGTATCTTCACCATTGCATATGGTTCGTAAAAAAGAAAGTAATGACTGGAGACCTTGTGGTGATTACAGACAACTAAATTTAGTAACAGTTCCTGACAAATATCCACATATTCAAAATTTTAACTGGAGTTTGCACGGCTCAGGGCCGGATTAAGGGGGGATACTGGGTTGTAACCCTGGGCCTCACGAGATCAGGTGGCCTCGGCAAGATCTGGCGGCAATTTTTTTTTATTTAGAATCAAACCAAAATGTGTTTAGGTTTTGAAATTTTCTATCGACAAGTTGCTCATTGCGTGACCTTTTCTTTAGAATCAAACAAAAACCATATCGTTTTTTCTAAAAAGAAGGCCTGCGTAGAGCTTGTAGCCCCCCTTTTATTTAGATACTTAGGTACTTGAATGATTATTATTGCCTCTATAATGTTTAAAAGGGAAGAAAAAGAGTAGTACGAAATATACTTACGTCTGAAGTGAACACTTGTCTTTTTATTCACTCCGGGATTTAATAATTTCCAATATAGTTTACAAATAGGTATTTGTGTAGTTTTAGAGTATTGTTTTTTTTTTGATAGGTACAGAAAATTCATTAAAAAATGCAAAACTCATATCTGGAAATACTAGATACTAGAGGTATTTTAAAAGTATGGTTTATACAAGCTCGCTATAAGCAAGAGAAAAGTTATTAAATCGAATTCGTTTCTATTATAACAGGAATAATCTAGGAATGATGTTCAAAGCACAAAGAAATAAGATTCACAGGCTTGCAAACTACTACTCGATATTACTATTAAGGTACATGGGATGAAAATACGACGGCGTATTACTATTGGATGTTTAAAGGAAATGTACAAATGAAAGGGAAAAAAGTAAAAGCAGTCCTCCACGTATATCGTCCGAAAATTAAAGAGAGCGATACAAAAGGAAAAAGAATGAGTAAAAGTCGCTGTATTGACTTATTGCAGCCTTTAGGTGTAGTTTTATAACTCAGTCGATGTTCCCGAATCATTCACAATTGCCTTAAAAGATTTCGGATATACCATGATTGCAGACAGAGTCATTTGCAGGGTCTCATCCAAACAGAAACCCATTAAATGTCAAGAACTGCATGATTGATTTTGTTTTTGAATGTGTCCCTGGTTAATAAGTTGTAAGGTACCAAGATCGATGGGGCTGCAGGGGTCCTGCAGCGGCCTCCCCCTTAATTTTGGCCATTTGATATTTCCGGATTTTGCCCATATTTGGGTTCTGTTTACTTCAAACGAATTGGTGTTACCCTACCTCGTCCAAATGTCGACATATTTGAGAAACTATTTATTTCTCAAAACTAGTCTCTAAGGTGATTTTCATGTCGGCCGCGGGTGTCGTCGTCTCTGCCAACAGCATCGGTCTCTGTCCGTACCAGCCGCTGTAGCGGTGGTAATGGGAGGCAGTTCAGAGCTTCATAGAGGGTTTTTTCGAAAATTTTCAACTCCGCGTCTTGTACTTCATGTGGAGGGTCGTCTGGGTCCCCTCAAACATGGATATCTACTTTTGTCGGGGTTGACATCGCGTAGACTGCTTGGAGATGGATTCGCAGGTTAGATTCGAAAGTGAAGTGAATTTTCCAAACGAAAAAGATTTGGATTACGATAATATCATCGAAACAATTTTAAAGTAAAGATCATTCTAATTGGATAAACTATTTATTGTCATGACTTCATTCTACGACCACTGAGAATAGTTTTCGAAATAAAGTTTTCAGATAACATCAAAACTTTAAAAAATACCTAGATGTTATGACTTTGACTGTTTACTGCCGATTTAGGGTATATTTGAAGTACACTGTACATATTTGTGTACACTGCCATTGAACAGTGTACACAAATTCTACAGTTCTGATTTTTTCCTTCTTTTTGCGTGGTTGGGAGCGTCTAATCTGCACGGATGATTTTTCTCGTCTTTGTCATGGCACCTACCAATATCGTATGTTCTTGTTGTAATAGATCCTACGAGGCCTTGTTAATGGCCAAATGTGCACTGTGTCAGAAGCACTTTAAGAACTCATGTATTGATATTAGTTCCAATGAACTTGCTAATAAAGGATGTGAATGGTCATGTAAGACATGTAGGTCTGTGGGAAATGACGTGAGGGATCTAAAAACTCTCATTATTAAACTTCAAGATAACATCTTGAGTCTCGGGGCAGAAATTAGCTCCGAATCCCGATCTGCATCGGTAACAGATGATGTATTTGAAGATATTATTGAAGAACTCGATAACCGACAGAAACGTCGTAATAATTTACTTATATTTGGCATTACAGAGTAAGATCAGGCTTTGCCCGCTGAAGTTCGAGTTAATAATGATACTTCTATTGTTGCGGAGGTGCTGAAGACTGTGGTTTCTACATTGGAGGTTGACTCGTTCAAGCCTACAAGAATAGGAAAGTTTGATGCAAATAAGAAGAGGCCAATTAAGGTAGTATTTGACAGTGATAAATATGTCTCTGATATTATTAAGAAGGCTGGCAAGTTACGGAATTCACGATTTAGGCATGTCTCGTTGTCATTTGATCGTACTCCTCGCCAAATAGCTAACTATAAGAAGGTAAAGGCCCAGCTTTTGGAACGTTTAGCTAATGGTGAGGCAAATCTGAAAATCCGGTACATTAATGGAGTTCCTAAAGTAGTCACAAATTTAAACTAAGCTTGCCCAGCAGTCACTCTCACAATACTCTGTGTCTTTACTATCAGAACGTTCGTGGCCTGCGATCCAAAGTTCAAGAGTTTTATAGTGCTGTATCTCTCGGTGATTATGATGTCATTGCTATTAGTGAAACGTATTTAAATCCAGGTATTAACAGTCTTGAATTATTTCCCGTGGCATATGATGTTTACCGTAAGGATAGACGATTAGATCTTGTTGATAAAAGTGATGGTGGTGGTGTTCTTCTGGCAGTGAGAAACGATATCATAGTTAAAGTTGTGGAAGCACCGGAATTAGATGGTCTTGTTAATTCAATTGACATTTTATGTTGTAAATGTATTATCTCTCAGGTAACTATAATTGTCATTGTCATATATATTCCACCTGATGTTTGTGTTGGCGATTATGAGCTATTCTTTGATGAATTTGAACAGTTTCTATCAGCTCTTGATGGAAGTATTGTTATTGTTGGAGACTTTAATTGTCGTGATTTTATACTTGGAAATAACTCTAACAAGCAGACTTTCACAATAACTAATTTTATGAATCTGTGTGATCTTAAGCAGATAAATACTGTTCTGAATATGCATGGTCGAATTCTTGACCTTGCATTTACTAATTTGACATGTATTATAAATAGGGATAATGCACCGTTGGTTGCGGAAGATGCACAGTACCATCCTGCATTAGTTCTTAACTTTTTTAATCTGGGTGTGCGTGAAAAGCAGTTTGGTGTCAATACTTGTCAGGGTAAAACGAATTATAACTTTAGAAGAGCTGATTTTGCGGGGTTGTATGGTGCATTGATGGACATTGATTGGTCATTTTTAGAAAATATAGTTGACGTTAATGTTGCACTTGATTTATTTTATGGCAAACTTTATACTATCTTCAATAGTTTTATTCCGACATTTAAAGTATTTAAACGAAAATATCCCCCTTGGTACACGGCTGACATGATTAAGAGTATTAAGAGGAAAGCACGGTGCTATAAGCAGTTTAAGAATACTGGTCGCCATGAGTTTTTGCGTGAATATAAAGAGCTGAGAGCATATATCAAGCATTGTTCTGGATTAGCTTATAATGATTATATAGTTAATGCTGAGCTTAATCTGTGTCATCATCCGGAGCAATTTTGGTCATTTATTCACTCAAAAAACCGTTCCACAAGAATTCCTGGAAGTATGAACTATAACGGTCAAACATTAAATGATCAACAAATTATTGTTAATGCGTTTGCAGAATTTTTTCACAGCGTTTATGTTGATCCCAAGATTAATAATCATACCAACGCTCTTCCGTCCTCGGCAAATTGTATTATTTCATTCAAAAGCATCACTGAGGCAGAGGTGATTGAGGCATCAAAAAGATTAAAAAATAAGTTTACCTGCGGNCAAAATACACTCGCGTTAAACAGCTCATCTTTTTAAAAATACATTACAATACATTTATTTTTTTTGTCATAAATCCTTAACTTTTCGAAGAAACTTGAAGAGATCAAAAAGTTAGTAAATGAATGGGGTTTTTTAGACATATTTTTTAAAAGGAAAAAATTTTATCGAAAAAAAAATTATAAGAAAAAATGTCATAGGGGTTGATTATTTCAACCCCTTACAAAAATAGTTCAAGGTTGAAAAAAATTCAAAAAGTGTAGTTTTATTGACAAATAATGTTCACCAAGTTTGGTTTCTTTAGCTTGATGTACGTGGAAGATAAAAAAGAAAAACAATTTTTTTTGTAATTTTAAGAGGAGCGTAACTTTTCAGGGGAGGGTTTTTTCAAAAAATTTTATACCAAAGACCCCTATTAATTTTCATCGGTGAATCGCCCCTTGAATTTTTTCAATAACAATAAATTAGATAATGCTGCTTTGTGTTGATGTCAAACAAGTAACGTTTAAACAAAAATCTTACTTTTGTTTCAATTCTAGATTTTTTCATTGATCTCATACAAGAAACAATTGGAACGAAGGAAATGGACCACTGATAAAGAGCTGATTAACACCTCTGTAACTCTGTTGCAAGTCTTCATCATCTCACAATTTCGTCCTAAATTTCTTACACAATTGTTCTTAAAAACCCAGACATGTGTAAAGTAGGACAAGTTTACTACATCACAATTAAATAAGTAACAAAACACAGAAAAGTGTATTATTGGTAATAATGTTCAATGTTAATGGATCATAAATAACAAACTGAAATCATCTTCTAGATTCTGATAAAGGCGAGAAAGAAATAAGAATAATAAAAATTGTAGTATAACAACCCTTGGTTCAACAAAAAAATAAGTAAACGTAGTTGTGGCCAAAAATATGTGATTGTCATAAGGACTACCTACGTTGTGTGTATCTATTTTTATATTGACCGGAAGGCGCTGGCTACTAACTTTGTAGAGGGGATGTATGGTTTAATTATATAAAACAAAAGCAGAGTAAATACACCTAACCTTTATTTACATACAATTCAAATTAAACATGTGACAAATAGAAAGAACAACAAAAACATTAACAACCATTTAACATAAAATGAGAGTGCCAGGCTCACCTAGAGCTCCTGTGGGGAAAGAGCATGGCAGAGAAACCCACGATCGTTGCTCTTACCACCCAAATATAAATACAAAACAACCGCTAACCAAAGGTATAAATTAAGAACCTTTGCTAATGATAAATAAGACCTGTCTCATTTAATGTGTCACTAAATGTCATCTGTTACCTCATATTAGTCATACACACTTCCAAGTAAAACTGAAGAGGTTTGGTGTTAGTTAGCCGGCAGAGCCGGAAGGTACTGGAGTCCCATACGGGAGGCAATCCAGCTATAGTTGAGATTTCGGAAGATCCTTCATAACACTGGAGTCCCATACGGGAGGCAATCGAGCTTAATCCAGATTCGTTCCGCACGGGCGAAAATGTTAGTAAACTCAACAAGGCTCGTATAGACGTATGACATAAAGTGAGCACAAGAAATCAAAGAACAACGTAATCATGATAAAACAAGTTAAATGTGAAACAAAGAAGTCGTTAATGCAATATCTGGGCAGTCACGACAATATACATATTTTAACATGTAATAAATAATGAGCAATCTTTAATAATAATTGTAACAATTTTATCTTAGAAAAATATACGCCCCTGAGCGTAAGACAATGAAGGCTAAACATATACAGAATTATTATCATGAAACATCTATATTTTACGTATAACGTAATCGTGGCAAAAACAAGTTAGATGTGAAACAAAGAAGTCGTTATTGTAATGTCTGGCAATCAGGACAATACATATATTTTTAACATGAAATAAATAATGGGCAAACTTTAAGTATAATTATAACAATTTTACCTTAGAAAAATATATGCCCTTGAGCATAAAGCAATGGAAGCTAAACATACAAAGAATTATTATCATGAAACATCTATAACCATCACAATCATAAGATTACATAGAACAATTAACAACAAAGTACTTAAAGAATATTACCTGCTAACTAATAACACTTTAAACAATTAACTTTTCACTACTTTGACACACTGCCCGCCGATCGTCTTGCTACCTATCTGCACACTGTTCTCACTTCAACTGCCTATCTTCGACTATTTAGGTTTCCTTCCAGAATTTCCCCCCTAAGCGCTTGTTTTTTGTGCTTCCTTTTACCGACCGTTAATATTACTTTTTCATTGTTATACAACACCTATGTAACAGGTGACGTCGAAGTTGATAAGATAAGTACGGTTTTGCACAAAATACTACACAAAATTTTGAACTGAAGGGGGCATGGGCGCCCGAGGCCACTAGGAAACCTACCTTCACCGATCAAATGAAATAAGTTGAACCGAATATAGTATTATTTTTTGTGGTTATCATTCTAGTTCAGCTGTGTTTGTCTTAAGTCTGGTTTACCTAAGGGATATTATTGACACTGGAGGTAAGACTAACGGCACGAACAGAGTTGAACGGTACTGTAAACAGAACCTTAATTACAACAATAAAGTCAAATTACCGCAGAACCGCGTGCGGCCAGACAGCATCGCAGTAGGCCTCGATAGATAATTATCAAACTCCAATATTCAAACAAAAGCAGAACAATTCCAGATATTCCCAATTACGCCCGGACCGCACGCGTTCGCCTACTTGATGCGATAGGAGCCGCCAGTCGTGCCAACAAATATTTATCCCGGGATACGAAGCATCCACTGCCGCGGTCGATTTTTTTTCCGACGCCACCGTAACTCGAATAACTTCGGCGAGGAAATTTCAAGACTTCCCCCGATAAAATCGAAGCGCTCCGCGCCGGAAAATCAAATTTACATGGCTTACTTCGACGCGGCGTACAACGATTTCTTTTGTTTTGGTTTGCTAAAGCGGGATCGAGGTGGGCTGTGGGATTCAATTTCTTCTTCCTATAAGTAAGCGATACGTCACAATGGCGTGAAATTAGGGGCTTCGTCTTCATGCGAGGTTGGGCGACGGCACTGAAATTTGTATTCAAAATTTCGATATAACTTAAATTGATAAAAACAACAAGGGAGCGTTTTATACTGTTCATTCACGTACAGTGTACCCAAAAGTTGAGCAAAATTTACGGAGTGGTATTAATTACAAACATTTCTAACAATACCTGATGACATTTTTTCGAAATCTTAGTACCTATTAATGGAGATTTAGTAAATGTAGAAGTGGCAAAGTTTCTAACTCAGATAGAGGAAGGCACAGAACTTTGGTGCATGAAGAAATAGTTCTTCACACAATTCAAGAAAATTCAAGCGTCAGTACTAAAGCTGGTGTTTGAAGTAGGAATAGAGGATGCTAGTGCTTGGAAAATACTTCGCGAGGAACAATTCTGTCCACTTCTTGTCCAAAAACTGTGGGCAAGATGATCGACCAAAGCTATTGGAAATGTGCTGTCGCATCTTGGAAAAATATCAGCACAACAGCCAAATGACTAACCTGATTGCTAATGACGGAATTACAAATTTGCATAATGCGCACATATTGTTATGTTTTATTAAATTTGAAAACTTAATCGATTCTTTCTCGGCAACCGAATCATAAAATTGTCGAATAAATAGAAATGTTGAGATGGATATAGTTAAAATAGACACAACCAGGGTGCGGATGACTGTAATGAATTTAAATGAAGGATATTTTATCAATAATATAAGTTAAAATTATGTAATTACTAAATTTTCACGATAAAACGTCTCGACTGTCAAAATTATGACAAAATTGGATTTGCATATTCAAAAAACTATTTTAAATGCACTCATGCAGCACAATTATGTTATAAAGACGAGTAAAGAATGATCTTACAATATTAAATGTCAATTAAAAGTTCTGGCATGAGCACATTTAAAAATATAGTAGAATTTTGACAAGTCATCGACGGACGATGAAGGTTTTTCACATGTAATACTGATTCATGCAATAAACCTGGTATATAAACAAAGCATAGTATACCTGTGACCAGAATTTATGTATGGAATTAAACCTAAGCATCTGTGAAAACTTTTATGTATCATTTAAATGTTGACATTTGTTGTTCCGTTAGAATTTGTAAATTTTTAATTGTATAAGTGTAGTAGGAGTGCAAAATAGTATGTGCAGAGTGTAAAAGACCCTCATAACTTCATAAACTGTGTTTAGACTGCAACCAAAGTTCAAATTGTTGTGTAGACTTTATTAATATAATAATATAAAGACATTGAATGGACAAACATGCTGAGAATTAAGATATTTATCAAAATTTAGTTGAAATTTGTAAAAATAAGTAAAATTTTGACATCACTTTAAAGTTGCAAAAAAATTCAAGGAAGCTGGAAATGTAAATTTCATGCATCATAATTCAGTCCAAAAGTCAATATTTGCATAAATAAAATTTCAAAAATGCTTGTCATTATTGTCATAGAAACATTCACTTGTTTTTCACGTTTATAAAAACTAATCTTCGGGTTCGAGGTAGCCAGTCTTCCATGTTTACCTGTAGCAGTAACATCGCTAGTTTGCTCCTAGAATAAACAATTGCAATCAATAAAAATCAACAAGTTAGTGAATAAGTCATACTTATCAAACCATCTTGATGGAGAAATGTCACGGACAGATACAGCTGTCAAAAGTCCGAAATTCACATTAGTTGAAGTTTCATTAGTTCGAAAATTCATTGAGCAACATAAACATAAGTACATAATTGTGAAACAACAAATTTGAACAAGGTTAACACAAATAAGTAAAAAGTGATAAGTGAAACCTAATAAAAGAATAGTGCAGTGCAATTTTCATCTGTAAGGATTCCAGTAAAAAAAACATCCAAGGAAACTTCGGATATCTTCGTGGCGTCACGGCGTTTCAATAAGGAAACTCCAGACCAGTGCGATTACATGCAGGTGGAATTACAGTGCAGCGCGGTTACATGCAGATTAAATTACCAGCAATAATTCTACGTTCGTAAGTGTCGACACAATCAGCTAAACAAATTTGCAAATTTGAAAATAAAACGCTATAAAAATTTCTACATCAAAATTTCACTGTATTTATGTATAATTAATGCACAATTTCATTGTCAACCAATTTAACTACTTACAGTATAAAACACTATTATGTGCTGTAACAGTAGAATTTAGGGAGAAAATTTCTTGTTTTATTGATCTAGTGTAAGAAAGTATAACAGTTGTCAATTGTAAAAACCTATGACCCATAAAATCATATTGTAATATATCGATATTTGTAACATACAACATATCTTTCATTTAAGGAAAAATTAGAGTAATAAAACAATATAAAAATTTTAATCCATATAAAAATAAATAAAAAGGAACCCACACGCTGAGTGAGTCTCATATCAATAACAACATAAAAATAAAGGCGCCCAATATAAATCAAATAAAAATAATAACATTAATATAAAAAATAAAAACCAAAACAAAACATAATAATATATACCTATATGCATATGAAAATCCACAATCTACTTCCTCTTTATTTAGAAGATGTTCCTATGAACATAAGAATTAACATATGGATGTTTCAAGAAAGCGTACTGCTACAGTTCAGTATAGCTAGCTGTTCGCAAACATCTAAATGCAGTATTTACTAATCGATCGATAAGTCGAATTGGACCCTTAGTGTGGGCACCTTGACACCTGATTTAAATCTTAGGGCCATTGAAAACAATTAATTTATACCACGTCGGTCGATGATATTGAAGATCTCTGGGAATAATACAGAATAACTATTAGGGAGAAAGTGGAGATTTTCCACCGAGTTAGGAGACATTTAATAAAATATATATTCAATACATTGGAGGACACTGAAATGTTTTTTAGTGTTTTGGTGTTTGTTATTGTTGTGTTATGAATTATTGAAAGATTCTGTTAATAGTAATAATAACAATTTAGGTTCGATTTACTGCCAAACGGTTAGATTTAGTGACTTGAATGAAGACCTTACCTTCTTTAAAGAGTTCTTTATGAGCTTTCAAATAACCTATCAACAGGAGCAATAATCACTAAGAAAAAAAAGTTATGACATTTTTTTTTCAATTGATATGCATTTTAGAGCAAAAGGATTATGTAATAAGTAACATTACACGGTTCAATTTCTTGAAACCAAGTGGAAAAGTTATATTATAATTAAATTTCTAGTCGATAAGGACTATTTAAGTCCTTGAAGAATTTATAATTCTGATGATTTTTTTTGCATAGGTGTAGTTTGTTACAAATAATAAGTGTATCAAATTGAAGAATAACGTAATTGAAAAAAGGTTACGTCATAATATTTATTTAAAGAATAAATAACTTTTAGGAATGTAGAACTCCGAACTTTAGTGTGTTTTCGTATCAATCAGCCCCGAAATTTTTTGCTCCCAGTTTCCGAACGAACACTATATTTTATACATCAAAAGGCCAAAACACACCTTTAACTTTTTTATTAATTCTATGTTGGTCCCATTGAATACCCTGTTAGTGGTAATATATAATAAATGATGTAACTATCATTACATTAAAACGCGTCGTGCAGGGAAGTACACAAACGTTAAGTGGCCATTCCCAGGTAAATATGATTAAAAAAGTTTACATAAACGTTGATTGGAAAGCATATATGCAATATAAACATAACTTGAATTTTTTTCTTTTTTAATATTTCAAAAACACAATTTAGTACTTATAAAACCATGCTAGTAATTATAAATTTCTATTACCTGTGTGATAAATATGGGGTGCCTAGAACGCGCTTAAAACCACATGTCAAAATGAAAACAGGTATACCTTATTATTCCTTTCTGTATATTCCATATTAAACGTACTCCAGTAACATGTATCTTCAGGTACAGCTTAATAAAACGCAAATATTAATCTAAAATATGGAATGTTTAAACTAGACTGATATGTGTGTATTCACTTCGCTTGACGCCTTGAGAGTAATATATTCATTCATTAAAACTGCATAATTGGATTTTACCCCTATTATTATTATGAAAACCAACACTCTCTGACCTTTTCATTTACGCTGCAGATAATATTTAATCTATGGTTAACTCTGATAAAATTTCTGGACACATAAATGAAGCATTAAATATCAAAAGTACACTGAGTAACTAATGAAAATATCTTAACGAAAATGATAAAATACAGAACTGAGTAATATTTATGTAGTATCTACACTTTTCTGTACACTTTAAGAATTTCTAAAACTACATAGCACCTTGGCGTTTTTTCATGCTGCACGCCAAAAAGTTTTAGATATTTTTATAAAAACATATTTAAAAAAATAAAATAATATAGGAGTAATATCTATATAGAGGGTATTTGTAAATAAGTGCGAAAAATTTTAGAGGATGGTTCCCGTAGTTATTTTGCGAAAAAGAATTCATATAAACGTAGGTGGAAATATGCTTCGTTTCCGAGAGTGATTAAATTTTAATTTTTTATTTATTTTTATTAATTATTTCAGTTATAAAGATATTGGACTCGAAATTTGAAAAACGCTTTGGAGGGATAAATGTTTCCTGGGTTGATCCAAATATTTCTACTTGCACCAGTGGCGTTCCTGCGAGAATGCTACAATTTTTTTTTAATTAATAAAATGGTACGCCACTGACTTTTCCCATTTCGGTATTTTTTTTAGAAATCCGTCATCAATTCTAAATGAAATTCTCCCCTTCAATTTTTTTCGTAGGATGCACCGTCATTGAGGAAAAAAGTAAAACAAATTTTATTGCATATCTAGTAGGTTGCTGTCAATATTTCTAATTAAAATACAAGCATCGAATTTCGAGTCAATATCTTTAAAACTTTAAAATAATGCATAAAAATAAATAATAAATTAAAATTTAAACACTCTGTATCTCGGAAACGAAGCATATTTCGACTTACGTTGATATAAACTTTTTTTCACAAAATAACCACAGCCTAAAATATTTCGCACTTATTTACAAACACCCTGTATATCTTTAATATACGAATAAGTACTAAAAAAGAAAATACCTAAGTACTACATATTTCATGTATCTTATCTTATCTTATTTGAAATATTTGCCAGTCATCCACTTTCATACGGACTTACAAAATGTATGAAATTTGTTTAAAAACTGTTAATTTTATTATTTTTTATATGATAGAAGAAAAATGGGTCGTTACATACGTTTTCTAACGTTAATGATTAGGGAGTTATTTAAAAATATATTTTTTTTTTGTCTGTTAGGACTTTTTGGGAATGTTTTGATTGTGAATGGCTGCACTAGCATAAACTCTCTCTTTTTAATATTTTAAACATACAGGGTGAGTCATTAATAATGGTACACAGCTTAATGGCATATTGTTAACATCAAAATATAGTGATTGAGCCAAACATGCCTTAATCAATAATTATTGCTCATTTTCGTTCTACAAGGTGTTAAAGTTGAAAAAATATTTTCCTTTTTTATCTATATTTTAAGTATGTATGGACCGATTGTTTTGAAAATTTGTAGTTATACGTCTTTTGAGGAGGCAAATACGAATATGCAAACAGTGTTGGGGTCACGTCTGGAGGGCGCTAGTTATACTGTCCTATCAATGTAAAAATCTCTCTAACGTTTTATATTTTACAATTTTGAATTTTTTAACTACAAATTATTGAACTACGTTCAATTCTAAATAAAGAAGGTGTACTATTTACAAATCGACAAACTAAACCGTTTTCGAGATACAGACGTTTTAAGTTTTTGAGAATCGGGCGGGAATTAAATTAGAAAATTAGCAGGTCTCAAGATACCAAGCCTGAATTAAGAATTAAGACAAACATTACAGCAATTAAAGATTTTATTATGCATATCTTAACAAATTATTAACTACCAGCAACTTCAATGCACTTTCTTAGCCTTTTATTGATATTCTCTTCTCTAAAAAATAACGACAAGGAAAAAACTACTTACTTCTTAATCAAATTGAGTAGAAAACAATATGGTATTGTAATGACAGCTGTCTACTACTTTGGAAAAAATAATTTTCTAATTTAATTCCCGTCGAATCTGAAAAACTTAAAATGTCTGTATCTCGAAAACAGTTGAGTTTATCGATTTGTAACAAGTAAACTTTTATTTATTTAGAATTGAACGTAGTTCAACAATTTCTAGTTAAAAAATTCAAAATTGTAAAATATAAAAAGTTAGACATATTTTTACATTGACAGGACAGTACAACTAGCGCCCTCTAGATGCGACCCCAACACTATTTGCATCGTCGTATTTCCCACTTCAAAATACGTAAAACTACGAATTTTCAAAACAATCGGTCCATACATACTTAAAATATAGATAAAAAAAGAAAATATTTTTTCAACTTTAACACCCTGTAGAACGAAAATGAGCAACAATTGATTAAGGCATGTTTGGCTCAATCGCTATATTTTGACGTTAACAATCTGCCATTAAGCTGTGTACCATTATTAATTACTCACCCTGTATATTTTAAATTTCAAATTCATTCGAACCCAACAATCAGACCTATGTATATTTTATACATGTTAGTTTCTGTGTGTTCTATTGTTGCCTCAGCTTATAATATTTTCGTAAATAGGTTTATCATCTTTTGTGACTAATTGAAATTTTTAGGTGTTAGGGTGATTCACAAATAGTGACCAAAAATGAAACCTCGTATTCTTTGGTGAATTTTTTTTTTTTTGAAAAACATAAGAGAGTAGTAATTTGTAGAAAATTAAAAGACGAATCCGAAAATATCATGGTTGTTACCGTAAAGCAGTGGCGTACTATTTTATTTAGAAAAATATGCCACCGATACCCTGTATCTCCGCCAGTGGAGCATGTAAATTTTAGGAAAATCCCTCAGCTTTTGTACAATGTTTACATAAATACATGTGCCCAATTTCAAATTATTTCACTTAAGTACTAGTTTTTAAATTATTTGAAAACATTAAAAATATTTTTTGAAGTTTAACACCCTGTATCTTTTTAACGAAGCGTCCTAGATAAAAACTTTATAGGAAAGACGTCCCTTAAAATTCACGAAAGACTACGAAGTTTCATTTTTGGTCACCATTTGTGAATCACCCCGTATAACAATAGCCAAATCGGAAGACTTCTTGCACAAAAATGTATTCTCTGTTATTGACTTTATTTTAAATTTAATGTTTTTAAATTCTTACCGACATTTATGGTATGCTGACCTGAGCTGTGTGTAATTATGTTAAAGTTAAGAGACTTTCATATTTGACCAAAAAGTTACATAAGCTGTTCAAGTAATAACCAATTCAAATATTCAACTTTATAAAATTACAGAAATGAGTAGTAGCAGATTAACCATTGGGCAAAATGGGCAATTGCTTGGGACCCCCACCAATAAGGAGATACCAAATAATTTATTAGTACAGGCTGAAAATTTTCTAGATAGTAGAATAAAAACAGCGAAAGTTTTGAACAGAATTACCTAATTTCCATAATTTGGTAGATGCGTCAAGGATAATACAAAAATTTATTTAACCAAACATTTTTAATCTAGTCTCTTATAGTTCAAGAAAAAATCCTCAAGACGTAGAAATTCTACAGTTAGATGGTAAATTACAAAAAAAAGTAAGACTGCTATATCCTAAACAGATAATACGACAAAATAATTAGTATCTGCAGACTCGATCTTGGTAAACTGGGTGCAAGGAATTCAAATTTGATCTCAGATTTCTTATGTACAATTCGTTTTTGAGGCACAAAAAAAATAAGAAAAACGCACATATATCCTTCTCCTCAATCTTTAGTTGAAAATATAATTTCGAAAAAATAACATGCCGCTGCAAATGAAATGAAACGTTCAAAGAAACTATGTATTTGATTCCTTACAAAATTAAAATTATTTTTCTATATTTAAGCAAAATCCGCTTTACAGATAGCAATCCAATTAGAAGGCAAGATAAAAAGAAACAATACTAAGAACACATTAAAAACTAAAATATTAAAGTATTAAAATATAAAACACGTACAAAAAGTAATGAAGGAAGAAATAACACAAAAAAGTTGTGGGTACACAGTACCGTAAGTGACCCATTTTAAGTATTATGCCAAGAGCTGACGCCGGACCGGCCTAATAGTTGCATTGACAAATAACAGACGCGGGACGCACCAGGGATCCAGGAAAGGTCCACGGCAGATTGGCGACAGGACCAGATACATATACTTGCGAGTGATTCCATGCCAAGACTCTCCAGCGAACGCTAGTCCCGACAACACTTCTTTTTCAATTTGTTTTCAATAAAAAATACTTTTATTTTACCGTTGAGAGAGAGTTTTATTTTGCTGCATACCGAAAGCAACCCTCAAAGTTAAAAGTAAATAAATAAAAAGATGTGGAAATTACAATTAAAAAAATCAACAAATCAAATAACAAAAAACTAAACAAAAGAAAAATCAAATACAAAATTTGACCAAACATCTACCATGATGTGAATGTTTTAAAATGTATACCTTGTATGCACAGAGGTCACTTAAAATATACGCATTATTAAGCACTCTGAAAGGCATACTGACTAAAACCACAATCCAAAATCAGTCAACTACCTCCCTTTATACAGGGTGTACGGAAATGAAGAGCAAAAAATTCAGGGGATAATTCTAGACCGAAAATAAATGCTACCTCTTTCTATAACATTTTTTCCAAAACTGATTATTAACGGAGTTACAGGGTGTTAAAGTTAAATTTTATTTGCAGTTTTTTTTGCAATACCTTTTGCCACACTCATAATATTTTGACGAAATTTCGTATATGGGGTTTTTTCGGGATGAGGATTATAAAGCCCACCGTTTTTTCGCATTTTGTAGATGGCGCCACATATGAGCCTTTATTTTGGTTTGAATGGTTCCAACTTTTTTATGCTACACTTTATGCGACTTTTGACTGAATATTTTTGTTCTCCTAACCTTTTGACATAATAAAAATATACTTTATTTCGATAAATCTAACCGTTTTCGAGAAAAACGATAAAATAACATTGCTTGCATGTGATGAATACGAAATCATTTTAATTTATTTTCTACATTAAACATGGCATGCTTTGGAAACAAGCGCTTAGTTGCCTTGGAAACAAGTTTGTGTAGAATTAGTTTTGACAGATAGTAATTTTGTATAAGTCCTTTTGTAGTAATTGTTATCATAAAAATAATAATAAAAATGAACAACAATTACTCTACTTTAGTAGCTCTAGTTTAGCTGCTGGCAATGCTCTTGCAGCACGACGTTTGTATCGCGAAGCATTTCCAAATAGAAACCTACCCCAATCGCGAATGTTCAGTACTATTCATCGAAGACTGGGAGAATTTTGATCGTTCAAAACCAGAATTTTTGATATAGGTCGACAACGGAATACTAGAACAGCAGAAGCAGAAGATCGTATTTTGAATTCGATAGAGAATAATCCCAATTGCTATTCAGGCGGGCATTCCAAAGAGCTCCGTATATGAAACAATACGCGAACAAAACCTTCATCCGTACCACTACCAAAAGGTGCAAGATTTATCCTGCTGCTCGTGTGAATTTTTGCAATACAATTAGAATACTTCATAATGGTGACCAAAATTTTGTTCGTAATATCCTTCACGGACGAAGCTGGATTTGGCCATGATGGCTTAATAAACCTCCACAATGAGTATTTTTGGTCTGATGAGAATCCTAATTTATCAATAGAGCGTGGTTATCAAAATAAGTTTTCCGTCAACGTGTGGGCCGGTATTGTAGGGGACTACTTAATTGGGCCACATTTCTTTCCACAAAGACTCAATGGTGAAGTTTACTTGGATTTTTTAAGAAACCACTTACCTATTCTATTGGAAGATGTACCACTCGGATTAAGAAATGCAATGTGGCTGCTTCAAGATGGCGCGCCACCGCATTTTAGTTTAGCGGCCAGAGAATTCTTAAATGAAACTTTTCCTGAAAGGTGGATAGGACGCGGTGGTTTTGTACAGTGGGCCCCTAGATCCCCTGACTTAAACCCAATCGATTTCTTTTTTTGGGGCTATCTGAAGACGCTTGTATACAGGACACCTGTGAATAGCGTCGATGAACTGAGAGAAAGAATTGTTGCTAATTGTGAGGTAATTAAGCAAAAGGAAGGAATATTCCATAGAGTTCGTCGGAATTTTTTAAGAAGAATTAATTTATGCATTGAAGAGGAAGGACGTCACTTTGAACCTTTGATTTGAATGTTTAATTTGTATTTGTATTGTTCTAGTAACTTATGTATTTTAACCTTATGATTTTGTTAGTAAACCATTCTTTATTTGTTGAGGACGTTATTTTTTTATTATTTATCATTAACCACCATCAGCGTAACAACAAATTTTCACAAAAATTACTATCTGTCAAAACTAATTCTCCACAAACTTGTTTCCAAGGCAACTAAGCGCTTGTTTCCAAAGCATGCTATGTTTAATGTAGAAAATAAATTAAAATGATTTCGTATTCATCACATGCAAGCAATGTTATTTTAGCGTTTTTCTCGAAAACGGTTAGATTTATCGAAACAAATAAAGTATACCTTTTTTATGTCAAAAGGTTAGGAGAACAAAAATATTCAGTCAAAAGTCGCATAAAGTGTAGCACAAAAAAGTTGGAACCATTCAAATCAAAATAAAGGCTCGTATGTGGCGCCCTCTACAAAATGCGAAAAAACGGTGGGCAAATTTATAATCCTCATCCCGAAAAACCCCCATATACGAAATTTTGTCAAAATATTATGAGTGTGGCAAAAGGTATTGCAAAAAAACTGCAAATAAAATTTAACTTTAACACCCTGTAAGTCCGTTAATAATCAGTTTTGGAAAAAATGTTATAGAAAGAGGTAGCATTTATTTTCGGTCTAGAATTATCCCCTGAATTCTTTGCTCATCATTTCCGGACACCCTGTATAACGTTATGTGAATATTCGTGTAAATCTTAAATGTGACCGCCCTGTATAGCCAAATCTTTTCTTGATTACAGGTACGGCAGGTGGGTGACAAGACGGGTGGCCCTGGGAACAATAGCCACGATATGGCTTCTGGCCGCTCTCATTTCGTTCGTCCCCATCTCCCTCGGTCTGCACCGGCCGCCCCAGCCCTTGGTGTACAACGCTGGGGGGCAGAACTACCCCACGTGCGCCTTGGATCTCACTCCCACCTACGCCGTCGTCTCCAGCTGCATTTCTTTCTACGTTCCATGCATTGTTATGATAGGTATGTACCATTTCGAAGTCGATGCTCAACTGCACGCGGTGGGAATTTCTTAATCTAATTAGTTAAGGGTGCATTTGAATCGCTGTTCAAAGGATTCGAAATGAAAAACCTTCTTTATCCAAATTAAAAAAAAATAAGTTAACTTAAAAAGTATTTACATTTAACAACCATTTAATATTATTCTGACATCTGATAATAAACAGTCACATTGGTAGCAATGTAATTGTAAACAATTAGGGTAACAATCGTGGAAATAAATCTGTCAAGGCCTAATGTTAAATTTACAAAAAATTCTACCTGGAAACAAAAAATATGATATATAAAAAAAAAATTAAGAAAGACGGTGTTTTCTTCCTGTGGCGCATAAACGGTGAAGTTGACCTAAAAAATTCATAAAAGTTAAAAAAACGGTTTTTTGCTAATAAAAAACTGAAACTCCAATGGAAAAAAGTTAAATGAGAAAGATGTAGCTATTAAAAAACCTATCGATTCGAGATATATCGAAAAAATCGTCAAAATTCGACTTCTCTTGTTTTTGCTGTATCTCTTGCAAATTATGGTTTTGAAATTTGTTTCTTGCTGTAAATATAGCCCTCGGTAAGCAAAAGAGTACCTTTTATTAAAATTAAAAAATATTAAAAATTTCTCGAGTTAGAAAAACGCATCCAAAAATTGTTACTTTTTTCAGTCATTTTTGGACACTCTTTTTTACCATGAAAGTACAACTCTTAGGGAAAGAAATGAGCCCTATGCATCAAGCAAGAAGAGCCGATTTTCGAAATGACAATTTTTTCGAAAAATTGATATAACTTTAAAAAATTTTTATATTTTTTAATTTTAAAAAGGTACCTGTTTGCTTGCCGAAGGCTACATTTACAGCAAGTAACAAGTTTCAAAACCTTAATTTGCAAGAAATACAGCAAAAACAAAAAAGTCGATTTTGGACGGTTTTTTCGATATATCTGGAAAAGTAATATAGCAATGGATATATTTAAAAATACGATTCGATAGGTTTTTTTAATAGCTACAACTTTCTCATTTAACTATTTTCGATTGGAGTTCAACTTTTTTTTTATTAGCGAAAAACCGTTTTTTTGACTTTTAGGAATTTTTTAGGTTAACTTCACCGTTTATGCGCCACTGGAAGAAAACACTATATTACAATTTTTTTCCTATATCACCATATTTTTTGTTTCCAGGTGGTATTTTTTGTAAACTCGTCTACCGGATTGGATCTACTCGTCGATTGGACTATAATTATTGATTTTATCATGACGAATACTGGTTCAGTCAATATATAGAGTGTAAGGTGATTGACTGGCATTATTTTAACAGGTGAAAAATTTAACCCCAACAAATAAGTATTATAGAACATAAGTCCTAATAGAACAGTTTTTTAGAAAAAAAATTAAAAAGTTGTTATAACTACACATAGTAATAATAGATTGTAAAGAAAATACACACGGTCTTCAATAAATTACTAAGAAATTAAATGTATTTCACTAGGAAATTAAATTTATTTCAGCTCATGAATAAAGCTGTCAGAGAGAGCCGCAATACAATGGCGTGCCAAGCGGGTCAACAGAGACACGCGTGAGCTGCTACCTCAGAATACTATTCACGGTCACGTCACGATAGTATACTGTTGCTTTGTGATTGTGCGGATGTTCCATAATTATTTCCTATTCATTGGTGTTCATTTTGGTGTATTGTAGACAATTCAATTTTTTGCTTTTTAATAAATAACGTGACGCCTATGTCCCGCGGCTCAGTTCTGACAGCCCTACTTATGCATTAGGCGATAAACATGAACGAGTACATTTGATAACAGCGCGTTAATTACCGTAAATAATCAGCTGGATGACACAGGTATTGGCAGTTGACGCTAGAGAAAACAAGTGCGCTCTGTGTTTTTGATTACTGTTGAACTGTTATTTTTTTTCATTTTGTATTCTGCGCCAATAATCGTCGTCCACAACAAGTTCTGTTAAATATTTGGGAATACATCTTAGACATTTTCTCAGACTGAACCTCAAGGGAGTTAAGATTTTCCAGCGAGTTTTAATTTTTGTGGGTGGATTGCAAATAAAATCAACAAGCCACCCACATTTCTCTGGAAGAATCTTAATAACGAATGAGGTTTTAATAGAAATGGTATTTTGAACTTTCATAAACATTGTGCCTCAGACATATTTTCAGCTTAATATTTGAGTTGGCTTACTTAGTGACAGAAAATTAATTTGACTTTCGAGAGTGAATTAATGCAGCTGAACAAATAATATACGTACCTAAATCCAGTTAAGTTGAGTTTGCATTTTATTTTTTATGATATAATTCATATAAATAAAGTGTTTGGTACATACTCGTACATAAATTGGTATGTCAAAGTTCAAGACCTGACACGCATCATGCTGTCTTGGCAATGTCAGGATATGTGCACACTGTAATGCAACGTAGCCAAGTTGTATAGAATATCCATGTTCTGCTTCTTAATTTAGATGATGAAATATAGAAAACGGTTAAATTTAGGACATAGCAGTATAATACTTTTTTGTTTGTTTCAGTCCAATGTATGGCAGTCATGGCTAATAGCTTTAATGCCAAATTTGAGCCTGTGTGTTATTTTCAATAAATATATATAAATTCGTCTTGATAATTTATCAAGAAATTAATATCCAATATTCGACACATCAATTTACAAGAAACAGTGTGTTGATTTTATAAGTTACTAGCCACTACTTGCTCAGAAATATGGCCATTTGCTTTGTAACAATTACAATTGTTAATAATAGTCCTTCCATTTATACAAACTGGGATGAGTTCCAAATGTACTTTATCGGTTTGAAATTACTCTCAAAAATAAAAAAAATATCAGGAATGATATCTGCTGTGCCAACGTCAAAGAAATAGTAATACATGTTATATATTATAAAATGAATGTAAGTACGAGATTTTTACAAACTTGGAGAAGATATCTGAAGTGTAAACCAATCCAAGTGCGAAAATTTGATCGGCCGAAATATTTTTTTACCACATTGATATGACGAAAACTTTATGAGAACCGCTGACACGCTCTACACGCAGCCTATTTGAAAATCGCAGATAAAGATGTGCGACTAACTCGTAACATTTTAATATGATTATGAACAGTAAAACCACAAGGCTTTTCTTTTTATCGGATAAATTTCTCTTTATAACGAAATAGTTTTGCCAATCAGTAATTTTACGAACTTTATCCATGAAATAAAAAGCTCGCGTGGTTTTTGGCAAGTTAAATTAACGATGAAATATATGAATGAACAACAAAAATAAATATTATTATTTATTCTATGTGAACGAATAACAACCATTATCTTTATTTATTCCAATTATTTGAAGGAACAGTTATTATAAATTGTTTGGTTTGGTGTACTGATTTCAATATTTTCTTGTCTAGTTTCCGTACATGTTGAATATTCCTTTTGACTTCTTCTATCCGAGGTTCGTAAGTTACTAATAAGAGTTTCGTGATGTTCAGGGTCAATTTGAAGGTAAGATTTAATGGATGATGACGGCGAATGTCTAGTTATCTTTATCAGTTTTTTGGCTAAGTAAGAAATTGTACTGGCACGGTTTGAATGGTTGGTAATTTTATTATTTATGATATACAGTCCAATTTTAGCTGCAGATACTTTTGTCCATGCAGATATAGAATTAATTCCTAGTGGAACATTTTTATACCAACCTTTAGAATTTGTTTGTCCAAATGGGATTTGAAGTTAAAAAAGTCGATCAGATGTTATGTTATCGTTTCTCTTTGTTATCCATTTGTATCCGCCTTGTTCTGTCTTTGAAAATATTGAACTGTATTCGAATCTTCCTGTTGGTGTTCCATCTTGATTTTTTTCACTTTTGAAATGGTAAATTTTACAGTGTGTAGCCTCTCCTCCTCTCCAAGCCAATTCATAAGAAGCTATATGAAAGAATCTTTTTCGTAATCTTTCTGGTTCATTTTATATTAATGAAATATATTTCTTGAATCATCTTTGCAGTTGAATTCTATATTGTTTTAACTCTTTACGGTCACAATTATTCACCTCATTTTATGCAGTATGTAAGTCGGGGACGATTTCAGATGTTCTCAATATGTTTTAATAAATTTGGATTATTATTGAAAATGCCTATTATTAAAGCTTCTACCTGTCTCTAAAAAATCATTTATTACCATTAAATATGTTGGGGAAATATACTTCACTTAAGAAATTAGAGCGAAGGAAATAACGATTATAAAACCTTTTAACTGGCAGAAACAGGAATATGAATTCATACTTTCTTTAACCCAGTGCAGTTCCTTCCTTCTCGCACTAGTCGGCAACATTATAATCCTTCTTACGGGATGGATTAAAGGATTGCATTCCAGGAAACTAAAACACTAAAATGCCCAAACTGAGAACTTTGTAGACTTCGGGGGGGTTCGTCTCGGAGTGAAATTTATTACTAATACGGAAAATAGAGAATGTAAAAATGAATGCTTCATCTCGAGCAAGAAGTTTCATTTGTATAGCGAGGAACTCACATCAATCAACGTTTTTGTTATTATTTTTTGGGGAAAGAAAACACCTGTTACAGGCAGAGCGCCGCGAAAGAATTGAATGGGGACGATTCGAGAAGTAATAAATATTTTAAAGCGATATGATATAATCGAAAAAACCGAAGCGGGTAGCGGTCCTTTTAGAAAATGGTAAAAAAGTTTCCATTTGCGTGAGATGTTTCAAATAATAAATATAGTACAATGATTAGTTCAAATAAATTTAAAATATTTTCCTAGAGAATCATGTCAAATGAAGTTAAATAATTTGGATTTGATAGGATTTTTTGTTTTTGAATTTATTTGAATTAGCTCAATATTTTTAAAATAAAGTAAAACTACAAAAGCAAATAATAAAATATACAGTGTGTTGTGCAAAACCGTACTTATCTTATCAACTTCGACGTCACCTGTTACATGAGTGTTGTATAAGAAAGTGCAAAAAAGCAAACGCCTAGGTGGGACATTCTGGAAGGAAGCCTAGATAGTTGAAGATAGGTAGTTGAAGTGCGAATAGTGTGGAGATCGGTAGTAAGACGATCGGCGGGCAGTGTGTCAAAGTAGTGAAAAGTTAATTGTTTAAAGTGTTATTAGTTAGCAGGTAATATTCTTCAAGTACTTTGTTGTTAATTGTTCTATATAATCTTATGATTGTGATGATTATAGATGTTTCATGATAATAATTCTTTGTAAGTTTAGCTTCCATTGCTTTATGCTCAAGGGCATATATTTTTCTAAGGTAAAATTGTTATAATTATACTTAAAGTTTGCCCATTATTTATTTCATGTGAAAATATATGTATTGTCCTGATTGCCAGACATCACAATAACGACTTCTTTGTTTCACATCTAACTTGTTTTTGCCATGATTACGTTGTTCGTAAAATATAGATGGTTCATGATAATAATTCTGTATATGTTTAGCCTTCATTGTCTTACGCTCAGGGGCGTATATTTCCCTAATATAAAATTGTTACAATTATTATTATAGATTGCTCATTATTTATTACACGTTAAAATATGTATATTGTCGTAACTGCCCAGATATTGCATTAACGACCTCTTTGTTTCACATTTAACTTGTTTTATCATGATTAGGTTTTTCTTTGATTTCTTGTGCTCACTTTATGTCATGCGTCTATACGAGCCTTGTTGAATTTACTAACATTTTCGCCCGTGCGGAACGAATCTGGATTAAGTTCGATTGCCTCCCGTATGGGACTCCAGTGTTATGAAGGATCTTCCGAAATCTCAACTATAGCTGGATTGCCTCCCGTACGGGACTCCAGTACCTTCCGGCTCTGCCGGCTAACTAACACCAAACCTCTTCAGTTTTACTTGGAAGTGTGTATGACTAATATGAGGTAACAGATGACATTTAGTGACACATTAAATGAGACAGGTCTTATTTATCACTAGCAAAGGATCTTAATTTATGCCTTTGGTTAGCGGTTGTTTTGTATTTATATTTGGGTGTTAAGAGCAAAGATCGTGGGTTTCTCTGCCATGCTCTTTCCCCACAGGAGCTCTAGGTGAGCCTGGCACTCTCATTTTATGTTAAATGGTTGTTAATGTTTTTGTTGTTCTTTCTATCTGTCACATGTTTAATTTGAATTGTATGTAAATAAAGGTTAGGTATATTTACTTTGCTTTTGTTTTATATAATTGAACCATACATCCCCTCTACAAAGTTAGTAGCCAGCGCCTTCCGGTCAATTAAAAATGGATACACACAACGTAGGTAGTCCTTTATGACGATCACACATATTTTTGGCCACAACTACGTTTACTTATTTTTTGTCGATCCTAGGGTATACTACAGTGTCACCGGATTGCACTGTCGACTAAATCTTAGCGACACCAATTTTAATTGTTCGTTTACAATGAATAATGACAAACCGTTTGTCTACGTTCGAGATAATGCGATCGCAGCCGGAGAAACAGAATATTGTGTTTCAATGTAATCTTGATCTTATTATTTTAATAATTTTTAATTTTACCGAAATTTTGTTGCCAACGTGAAGGAAATAAAACTACTGGTCACGTGACTTGTAGTTATTTATCAAGGTTCTATATTTCGTTTGTATTTTACTTGTACATTGGTTCCCAGATAGATACTCTTAAAGTACTGGCCAATAAACTCATATGGTGTAAAATTCCTTGAAAATTATAATTTATTGATGAGCGGTAATTTTATTCAAATCGACGCAGGTAGTCATTCTCTTAAATATATGAATGTATCTCATATCAGTCTTTTAATAGCAAATTTGTTGCAACTTGCCTAGAAACTCTAACAATCTGCTACGAAATTCCTTGTTCAGTTCCAATTAAACTTTGCGCATTATAAAAACCAGCAATATTAGGAGTAAACATGCAAAGCAGGATGTTACTGTATAATTTGCGGATGCTAATTGTACCCATATTTTATGTAATAACACGCGATCTTTTCGTGTAATCACCACTTAGGTTTTATCTCTATAAACAGTTTAGACGTAATATCACAAGGAGTTATTTTTACTTACATCTATATGCAATGACATAACCAATTTTTTTCATATTTTGTTTTAGGCATATACTGCAGACTGTACTGTTACGCTCAAAAACACGTGAAGAACATACGAGCAATCACGAGGCCGATCGATCTGCCTGACTCCAACACGATTTCGAAGAAGAAGAGCACGAAACAAAAGAACAAAGCGCTTCACATTCACCTGCACAACCATCATAGTAGTCCGTACCACGTCAGCGACCACAAGGCTGCCGTTACTGTAGGTATGAACAACCTAACGTTTCTATATACCTACACTGAAAAAGAATTATTGGCAGTAATATGGAATGTTAAACTATTTCGAGCGTAGTTGAATAATTTCCGGGATGGACGTAGGCAGTATAGACTTGACATTTGGAGAAACATATCGCTCTCTTCGTCAGAAGAAATTTTGAAATTGGAAATTAAGTCCTCTGGTCGGTATTTATATTGGTTGTGTATCCCTACATCCCGGTGAATATTTCGAGCTCACTGGCGTATGACGTTCTGGTTTTTTATTTTCACGATAAGTCGTTTCTAAGTTCCAGATAGTTCTACATTCTGATCTTGGTATTTCGATTCTTTAGATTTATATTGCTTCTCCGTACAGCCTTGGCCAAAATCTTCTCTCGCCCACCATAATTTTAGTATTATTTAGGTCTACTATACCTGATACTTTGCAACTGTTCTACTTCTTTTCCTAGTGGTTGATTCTAATCAAGTACCATAGCACAACAACCTTATCAGGCCTATTGTGCGCCCCACTACTTAGTCCTATTCAGCAAGTAGTTTTGTCCGTTTTACAAAGTCTCAGCTCCTTGGGTTCCAGATAGGGTCTTCCTAGGAGCGTCATTCTACTACTGGGCACTCTACCAGGATATGCAGTGAGGTTTCATCCGGCGAGTTACATCCTCGGCAGACTGTCTTCAAGCTCAGTAACTCGAGTGGCTTTGCCCTGGCCTTGAAGTCCAGTATTTCCTGTGTTGTCTCAGTCCATTTGCCCAGAGCCCCCCTGACCACACTGGGAGATGTACCGTAGAATGAACTCTGTTTTTTCCTAGCAAGTTCATCCGCTTTTTCGTTCCCATTAATGCCTTTATGTCCTGGCACCCAACACAGCCTAACTGTATTAGTGGTAGCCAGTTAAGTCAGCATTTGTAAACATTCCCACTCAAGTTTTGAACTTATCTTGTGTATACCTAAAGCTTTAATCGCAGCTTGACTGTTTGTGAGTTTGTGTTTATAACCTCTACGTATATTCTCTGCTAAACACGCTATTATCGCGAAAATTTCTGCTTGGAATATAGTAGGAAATCTGCCCAGGCTGTAGCTTATACTCCATCTAGGTCTGAGTCCATATATTCCTGCACCCGTACCTTAGACCATTTTAGAGCCATCCGTAAACCATACTAGGCTCCATCTTTTCTGGGTATCATATATCTTCATAATCCTGTAATAGTGACTACCTACCTCTCCAGTCGTTATTATTCCTGAGTCGGTATGATGCTAATAACGCTGCTCTTTCCACTGCTATATGCAGCGCTGGTAGATTTAACGTGACTTCCAGCGCAGCCATCGTCCCAGTTATACCCAAAAAGGCCAGTCTGTGGATTCTATTCAGTTTTCCTTCGCTGTGGTCTGTTGCGCTTTTTGCGTTTTTTGACACCAGACCACAGGGCATACAAAATCCTAGGTCTTACTATCGATGTATACATCCACTTATATATAACAACTCTGGCTTCAGCCCCCAGGTTCTACTGTTACTAGGTGCAACTGTTGATTTTTCTTCGGTCTTTTAAGTAAAACTTTTGTTTAACATTATGCTAATACCGCGAAATTTTGAAGTACATCGCTCTTGAAGCTCGTCTTAGGAAAGACTGACCCCATTTTAATTGAGGTTTGTACTTCCTTGATAAGCGCCCTTTGCTGTACAGCTATGTAGGTACATAGGAAATATAGGTTATTGATAGATAATCTTCCCTTACCTTGTAGGTGTTCTGCTATCAGTTTGTTCAATATTTCTGCTTCGAGATTATGTAGTTTCATGTCCAAGTGCTCTGGCTTACAGATATGCGAGCTCGATATGATACATATGGTTCCTTGTTTCAATGCCGAAGGTGAGATTCAGGATTCGGATACATATTTGTGTGGATCGGCTTTATATAACAAAAAAACAAATGTGCCACAGGAATCTATTTTGGGCCCACGCCTATTCATAATGTTTATTAATTAACAACGAATCTCAACGGAGTACAGTGTTTGTTATCGTCTTTCTAGACAGAATTTGTCTTGTTAGTGTAATTTATGTAATTTAATTTTACTATTTTAATAATTAGTGTTTCTATGAATGTGTTTTTTACAGATTTTTATTATTTATTAAATTTAATTAATGCTCGACACAAACCTATTTATATTTTGTCTTGGTATCTTGTAACTGAGCACTTGCCTGTGGGGTACATATTTCATTAAATAAATACGCTTTACCCTTACTTATTGTGTTCTTAACAAGAACATACAGAATAGGAAAGGTGTGGTTTAAGGTCAAATACTAAATGAATCGTTACATTTGTCTTTATAATTGCTGACTCTCGATGTAAATATTTGTCAGAGCTGGGGATAACTTTTGGGGGAGCTACTTCTTCAGTTTATTAATAAAGTTGATCACTAACGAATAAGGTTCGTCCGATGTATACTTCTACCAAGTCTACTAAATTCTCATCCTTGTTTTATACGATGAGCATTCGACAAAATTCTTGAGAGAAGTTTCTGTAAATGGATATCATGCAGATCTAGTTGGATGGCTTTGATCTTGTCCGTATTTTTGATTTTCTCAATTCCTGATCTTCATTTTCAAAGTTTCTTCTGAAGAAGAGAGTGATGTCTTTTGAAACGTCAAGAAGTTTACACCGACGACGCAGTAATCAACCCAGAAATAGTTCAACCATTGCTACAGAAGCCAGCATATTTAGAGCATATAGATTGAAGAAGTAACTGTTCGTATACTAACATCAAGTCATATTTTTTTAATTTACTATAAATTATATGTTAAATAGTGTTGATGTACCATAGATTTTTTCTTATTTCCCAACTGTTTAGGCATCATAATGGGCGTCTTTCTAATCTGCTGGGTTCCCTTCTTCTGCATCAACATCGTGGCGGCTTTCTGCAAAACCTGCATCCCGGACATCACCTTCAAGATCCTCACTTGGTTGGGGTACTCCAACTCCGCCTTCAATCCCATCATTTACTCCATCTTCAACACCGAGTTCCGAGAGGCGTTTAAACGAATCCTGACGGCGCACTATCCGGCTTGCTGCAAATGCGGCTACCAGTCCGTTTCGCTCAACAATGACAAGTTCATCACCGACTACGGCACCAAGACCTTGGTAAGTGATAATAAAGTTCGCTAGTCGATTCTGAGGGGTTCTAGAAAAATTTTCTCCTTAAAAATGAAACAAGATTTTTATAATTTAATTTTGAACATAATTTCCATTAACTTCAACAGTTTCTGCCACGTCTTCTGTGAATCGATTATGCAAAATGAAAGGGCCATCCGTAAAAAGTATGCGGGATACAAGATATTATTGATTCATCGACAAAACTCGATACGCTTTGCGTAATCTTCCGGTTGTAGGTGTTGTACTCTCTGTACTGTTTTTTTTTTTTTTGTGGAATGGCCAATTGAGTAGCAATTATTGGTGAGTTACATCATATTCTACTAGACCCATAATATTTTCTACTTCTTCTAAACCTTGTCGATAAGCTCTTTCAGATGTTATATTAGCACTGGGAAGTTTTCCGGTTTCGCACAGTTAAAGACTGTGATCAGGACATCTGTAATATAGAAACCGTAGACGATATTTTCAACAGCAGCATTAGCATTCCCATTACAAAAACCATAAGCAAACACCATATTTGCATACTCTAAATTGGAATAAGTTCTTGACATTTTGTAACAATTTGATCGTACAAACGTGTAATCAGATGTTAAATGTCGCCTTTTATATTAAAGAATCTTTCACATTTACTGTTATTAATACAAAAGATAATAATACGTTGGATCAACATTGGATAAGTTTGAAAAGTGCAGGTAATCACCTGTGCTTGGGAACATTATATAGACCTAATATTATGTTCAACATGTTTATTGGCCAGTTTAAGAACGTATTAACTAAATTATTACCTCAATATGATTATATAGCCTTCGGTGGGGATTTTAATGTTGACGTTTTAAATACAAATGATTATAACTATACAGGCTGTTACAAATTCGCTTCTCACTACAGGGATTTTGGAAACGGTAAGAAGTACGTAGTAGCTTAAATGGGGCAAAGTTGCGTAATCAGGGGACCAACATTATGCTTCTAAAAAATCAAGGCTAACGTAATTAGTTTTTGAAATATTTGAAAAAAAAAGAAATTTTGGAGATCCGTTTTTGTTTCATTTCAGCCTTGTTTGAGGTGATATTGAAAAAAGAAGAACACTTTCTCAGGGCAACTTTTTGCCCTCTATCGAATGGCATAATCAATTTTTATATGTAATGTTTCGTCTCTCCGGGACAATCATCAACTTCATTTTTTTAAATACGACCCTGGAAATTTTATTACATATTTTGCAAGCCTTCATCAGATTCAGACGATTTATCTCGAAATATTCATCTGCAGTGTATTCGTTCCAAATTTATCTAAATTTTTTATGTAGATTTCTTTGTTTATTGAATTATCGTACACTGTAAGTATCGTTAGACCCTGTGAAATCCATCTAGTTATTTAAACTATTACCACCACGCATTAAAATAAAACATTATTAGAGTTTTAGAATTAACTCAAAACACTTAAATAATAAATTATAAATATGTACCTGTTTACTGTTGAATCATAGAACTGGGAAATTATCTGATACGAAAATAGAAACGACTAATTAAATAAAACATTTTGGTCGCAATATA
Organism: Anoplophora glabripennis; assembly: GCF_000390285.2. Lineage (NCBI taxonomy): Eukaryota > Metazoa > Arthropoda > Insecta > Coleoptera > Cerambycidae > Anoplophora > Anoplophora glabripennis. Next base: position 489,509 of record NW_019416512.1, read on the forward strand.
TTTTATTAATTGCTTGTAATTAAATGCNTTCATACTTTTCCCAATTAAACTTCTTAGTGCATAGAATCATCACACCAAAAGGGCTGTTTTTTGAACTAATAGGTTTGTCATTCCGAGTACTTTCCAGATATAAATTTTCAAAATTTGAAATCACGGGCGTCCCATTTAAAATGCCATTCAAAGATATTCAAGACCGCGTGAAATCAATGAGGTATCAGTGGTGGGGGGAGCAAACACACAGCTACTCCGATCCCATACTCGTCTTTCCGAGTATTTTCAAACCATATTTTAAAATTAAAAAAAATTGAAAAAAACATTAAATTATTGCAATTGTTTATAAACGTGAAAATTGCGAAAATGTTTAAACAATCACCACGGCTCGCCCGATTTAAATTTTTCAAAAACTATTTTAAAGCTTGAGAGTTCTTCTTTTTGTGGTGAAATTTTCAAGTATTCAAAGGCTTTAGATTTTTAGAAATTTGATTTTGAAAATTTTTTAATTTAAAAAAAATACAAAATTTAAACAATTATTATGTAAAAACTATCTAACCGAATTGGATGAAATTTGGTGTGATGATTCTATGCACTAAGAAGTTTATTTGGGAAAAGTATGAAGATCCTAGGTAACTAGCATTTTTTGCAATTTTTTAAATGAAGTTTCCGATTTTTGCAATAACAATAATTATTTTTTCAAATTGCAACTAACTCTATCTTGTACAAAATTTAATTACAAAACGTTTTCTCCTCTTCCATTTTTGTCTAAAATGAATAGTAGCTAAGTTGTTGACGAGAAATCTAAGAAAAAAATTAATTTTTTTGCTACCTTTTTATGCTTTTTTGCAATAACAATTAAGCCCTCTCCGATCATATGAGTTTTATCCAACCCAAAACAGATACCGCCTGGACTATTACAGAACATTCATCAACTCTTATTGATATTATTGTTATATCATTATATCCAAGCATTGTTACTGATGTTCAAGTATTAAATATGGATGCTGTATCAGATCAGCGTTTTGTTAACAGCACTTTAAATATAAGCAAATTCGCTTTAAAACATACAGGCTGGTACAAATTCGCTTTTCACTATAAGGATCTCGGAAACGGTAACAGGTACAAAGTAGCTTAAATGAGGGCGTACTCAGGGGACCATCATTTATGCCTCTAAAAAATCAAGACTACCATTCGTTTTCGAAATATTTGAAAAAAAAACGAAATTTTGTTGTTGTTTTTGTTTCATTTCAGCCTTGTTTAAGGTGATATTGAAAAAAGAAGAACACTTTCTCATGGCCACTTAATTTTTTTAAATACGACCCTAGAAATTTTATTACATTTTTTGCAAGCCTTCATGACCCCAATATTGTACTGCCTCAGCCCAAACCAGATTCAGACGTTTTGTCTCGAAAAATTCATCTTTAGTGTATTCGATCCAAATTTATCTAAATTTTTTATTTAGATTTATTTGTTTATTGAACTTTATCGTACACTATAAGTGTCGTTAGACCCTGTGAAATCCATCTAGTTATTTAAACTATTACCACCACGCATTAAAATAAAATATTATTAGAGTTTTAGAATGAACTCAAAACACTTAAATAATAAATTATAAATATGTACCTATTTACTGTTGAATCATAGAACTGGAACATTATCTGATACGAAAATAGAAACGACTAATTAAATAAAACATTTTGGTCGCAATATATTTTATTAATTGCTTGTAATTAAATGCCCCATATTTTATTAAATATTCACGGAGTAAATAATTTCAATCGTAAAATAATATCTACATTTGCGCAATAGATGTATCAAATATTTATTGAATATATTCATATTATAACAGATTACATATTTTCATATTACTAGTTCGGTACATGATAACCCAAATAATATTCACATTGTTTTAGTTAACCCTACCGTGCTTACTATTTACTGCTAGTAACACAGATATACAGGGTGATTAACAACTCCAAAAAAAAATTTTGAATGTAAAATTGAAAGAATTTCTTTCCCAAGGAAAGAAATAAATAGAATTTTATAAAACCTATTTTATATCAGCATACTCAACTGCTTGAATTTGCTGCTATTGTTATTATTAATTAATGCTGTTATTATTATTATTATGATTAATTATTAAAATTAATTAGACATACCAGACATTTCGGCCCGTCTTATCCAGTTTCTCCGAACTAACACAAATGTTTTCTTGATTCACCATAACACAAAATAAATGTTGTCTTGCTTCACCATAAATGAAAACGTTATTCATTAATTCCCGAGTTGCTATAAACGTAAACAATTTTTGACACTTGAAGAACTAATGTAAACACTATCAGACTATCGCAAAAACGTAAATACTAACATCGGATTTCAGTATTCGCAATCTCCTGGGACCACATGAAGAGAGAGAGCATGGTAAATCACCTTGTATACAGGGAGATAATAATTTTTTCAGCATCTACCTAAGTTTTAAATTATTTATATATGCTTTTTTATATTCGACAATTTAATGTGTAACTTTTTTGGGTTATCAAAAGCCTGATCTGCTTTTTTGTATTGCGCCCCAACAATATATTTAACTGTTATTTTTCCATCTCTAGTAATATAATTTTCCATTGTACGAGCCAAACGCATCCACACAAACAAAGCTATTGAGTGTTTGCAAGCACCCAAAGAACAATAAATCAAATGAAAATAGGAAGACAATGCAACGTGTGATGTGACGTGTCGATGTTGACAGAACGGTGTGACGTCACAATCAATGAGAAACCGTTTTTGATATATAAATTTTGTTTGATTTTTGATTTATCTATAATCTTTTTACCAACTTATATATTGAATATATTCGGTGCAAATCCTCTGTTGGTGAACCCTGCAAAATAACAAATGCAAATTTTATGACACTGTAATGTTCTAACTTACTAACATAAACTATTATTGCTGCAAAATGGCTGACATCAAATTTGACCTGCAAGTAAAAAGAGGTTGTCACTAGTAAACGCTACTAGGCAACATTTATGCATGGCTAGACAGATATTTTTTCTAGTACCCCTCGTCATATAGAAATTATTTCTTCGTAGTTTATTTCTTTCTAATACGGTTTTGTTTCCTTTTAGGTGGTAGCAAGGAGGAACGGCTCGTTTGGCGAGTTTTCCAGCGAGCACCTAAGCTGCGACTCCGTGAGGCAAACAAGGATAAATTCCTCCGAAAAAGATATGTTCAGGGAAGACATCAGTGCCATTTGACAGGACTGTGATCATTTACAGGACACTATGGTTTAGATTAGGACAATTTTAAAGAGAATTTAGTCTAGATTTGGCCAATGGGTTTCTCGGAAGGTGACTTGAATTGCTTTTATGTTTGATGTTTAGATAGAAAGAGGGTATGTCAAGGAAAAACGATTCAAACCGCCACCTTCTGCATTATTTTCATGACAACTACATCTTCGTCTATTCTAATTCGTCTATTTCATTTCCACGTGAAATCCATAGGCCTCGAAGTAATTTATTTAAAAAGGCTGTGCGCTTAAACCAAAGTCGTGTAAAATATAGTGCGTATACTGAGATAAACAGTGGTAAAGGGTGATCTAGATAACTTGTATAGCCAATTTTTAATCAGAGTTAAAATGGAAATATACAACTTAGCTGCCTTAAATAAGCAGAACTTTGTCTTAAAAATAATATTTGAGGTAACAAATAGCAGTAAATGTGATAAGTTTTCGACGTTATTAATCAAATATACCTACTGGTCTAAGACTACCGATATAAGTATAGGGTATCCCAAAAGTAACACAGGATTTGAATAGGCCCATTCAGTGTATAATTTTAAACTTTTTCTTTCATCCTATATTATATACCTATATTTCTAAGTGTATAAATAAAGAGTGTATAAGACATATACATCAAGTCTTGTTGAAATGCATTTTTCACACAACATATTTATTATAAACGTAGAATGACTTGGAATACCTAAATACATTTTTCGGATTTTACTCAATGACGTAAATGGTTCGTTTTTCTACATTTTCTTTTGCGTTCCATTTTTGTACAAATGTACCCAACGTACTAGACTCGGTACTTGTGGATGTTTGCGACGACGTGTATGTGCCAGTAGTACTTTGACTAGTATTTGAAGCAACTCAGAACCACCCTCGTTTTTCTTTGGTTGCCCGTCTAGGGGGTTGTAAAATATTATTATTTAAATAAATTGCTTATAGGTCCCTCTCGCCACGTATTACGAAATTTTTGTGGACGGGAACGTTTAGATGGGCTAGAATTTTTTTTTCGGCATAAATTTTAAAATTCTGCTCTAAATGTTTATATAATAATATTTACAACCCCCTAGACGGGCAACCAAAGAAAAACGAGAGTGGTTCTTAACTGCTTATAGGTCCCTCTCGCCGACGTATTTCGATTTTTTTGTGAACACGAACATTTAGATGGGGTAGAATTTTTTCCGGCATAAAGTTGAAAATTGTACTCTAAATGTTCAAATAATAATATTTTACAACCCCCTAGACGTGCAACCAAAGAAAAACGAAGGTGGTTTTGAGTTGCATACCGTGGCTGGGGAAACCGTGGATAACATCACTCATAACCAAGCGAACCACACACCGTATGTATTAACACAGAATGGGATGAGAGCGAGCGCGAACGCAAGCGTGCTCTGCCAGTCGCCCGTACCGGTATTATGACGTCAGGCAATGGTTACTCAACGTTTTTCCGCGCTCTGTTTTCATTAATTTATTTCACACATTTATCGTTGAAACAAAAAATAGATTTTTGGCATACTAACTAATTAATGGGTAAACTTTTGGAATATGTAAAAAAAAAATCTACTGAATGGGCCTGTTGTACGACATTTTCGTTCCGAAGAGTTGGTAGTATTGTGCAGGACAAAATGGAGCTCTATACGACGGATGAACAAGTGAAGATTGTGAAAATTCTTTACAAAAGTCACCCCACCAGCGGAAATCTACACCACACTGTCACTGTTTGGATATACGACCACTGTACCTATGTACAGTGGTCGTTCTTGAATGATTGTGTCTGCCCTAAGTGCGAAAGTTTTGCTTATTCACATACCCACAAAGAAGGAAAAGCGCCTCGTCGCTAAAGATGATTTTCTTAACAAAATCAACGTCCACTTGTTGATTGATTCTCCAACATCCACTCAACGAATGTCCGCGCATGGGCGTCTGAGTTAACTGAATCTTGAATGAGTGCAGATGCAGATCTTTTGTTAAAATCAGCTGCATTATACTTTTTGAAATGTTTAATTGCAGTGACTGACAGCGTAGTGAGGTTACGAGAATTTCCGCCACACTGTCACCCACCGTAGCAATATTTTCGGCTGGATGGCCAGTGCGAGGCCGACCTGTTTTTTTTTTTATTATCCTGCAGTCTAGCCTTTCTAAATTTATCAAGTAATCTTTTCATAGTTGTTCCATTCGGGCCGTTCCCTCTACTGAAAATTCCATATAATTTGCACACAGTCTCAGCTACATACTCTCCGTACTTATAATGAATTTTCAGTCTCTCATTCGTCGTGTAGCGCTCCCTTTTATATAACTGCAACGTGTTGACTACAACATGTGACCCACACAATGTTGCCGACTCATCGGAACGAAAATGGCGTGTAATTCAAATCCTGCGTTCTTTTTGGGAAACTCTTTATATAGTCGTTGTAAGCACGATTAATTTAAAACATATAATAGCATTTCTAAATCAACTGTAAACATATCGTTTTGTAAAATGTTTATTAAACTGTAGTTAATAGTTTTACATTGAGCACCATAACAAATTAGTGAAGAAAAGATTACACATATCTTGATATCTTTACTAAGTGGTGTACTTATCAATTGAATGCTAACAGCTGCTATCCTTGAGATTTGATATCTTCAAGATATATGTACGTATCAGCTATCTAGATCTACCTATGCTTTCATCAAGAAAGAATGCAAGTAATTGAAATAATTTACCTAACATTATTAGGTAGTGTCTATTAAAGACAGGCTTAAGTAATGCAATATCATTAATTTACTACCTTAAAAAAACAACTGACGCTTGATCTCGTTTTTGTTAGAAACAGTTACAAATTTCGACGTTAAACTATCGTTTCGATTTCTTGCATTTTATGAAAAGCAAAACTTACCACTAACTATAGAAAAATGAACGAAATTCTATAACTGGTTACCGCATGTTTTCTTTTTCTTTTGAAGGAAGTGGGTAATACATATACTTCCACACTAATATACCTCACTTGCAATAATTTCAAACATTTATTTTCTACTTAAACAATTTATTTGTACCTGAATAGCACTGTTTCATAGCATAGAATCATAATAGTATATTATTCAACGAGCGTATAATGATGGGTATTATTCACGAGGTGAAGTTTANCAGCTGCAATCCTTGAGATTTGATATCTTCAAGATATATGTACGTATCAGCTATCTAGATCTACCTATGCTTTCATCAAGAAAGAATGCAAGTAATTGAAATAATTTACCTAACATTATTAGGTAGTGTCTATTAAAGACAGGCTTAAGTAATGCAATATCATTAATTTACTACCTTAAAAAAACAACTGACGCTTGATCTCGTTTTTGTTAGAAACAGTTACAAATTTCGACGTTAAACTATCGTTTCGATTCCTTGCATTTTATGAAAAGCAAAACTTTCACCACTAACTATAGAAAAATGAACGAAATTCTATAACTGGTTACCGCATGTTTTCTTTTTCTTTTGAAGGAAGTGGGTAATACATATACTTCCACACTAATATACCTCACTTGCAATAATTTCAAACATTTATTTTCTACTTAAACAATTTATTTGTACCTGAATAGCAGTGTTTCATAGCATAGAATCATAAAAATTATTAATCGACAGATATAAAACTTGTATTGTTTTTATTACGGCTTATTAAATATAAAACATCTCTTTTACTATCATATGTTGATAAAACTGAAAATTTTTGCCTTTGAAACTTTATGAAAATTGATGAAACTTTTAATAATTTTTTAGTTATATATGATAGATCTTGTTTCAATATCATAGTCGAACGTTATATGAACAGAGTAAGTTTGACCTAAATTTTAAGACCGCCTTATGAAAGAGGGTTCGATAAGAGGGTCATATTTTTCAAATTACCAGAACCTATTCCCAAAATGGCGTCGTTTCCGTGACAATTTAATATAATCGGAGATCAATACAGCTAATAAATTCTTCCAAATTGCATATTTATGTTAACCACGCTAGGTGGAATGGTTTCCGTCAGCCTTAGTTTGTTATGTGACCGACTGTAATAAAAATAAAGAAAACAATTATTTTTAGTACACTCATTGTCAGCAAAAAATCAAGGAAGCAGAAAAATTTACAATTTTTTTAGTTATTTTTGAAAGACTGTAAATTCGTGAATAATGGGCGTATCTAGAAAGAAAAAGAAGCATCTTAAAACTTGAAGATTCTAGTTTTGAAATTTTGAGATGAAAAATTTGTTTGAGCATTACTCTTGGCGCAATTCAAAATTTTGAAAAATTCAAATTTTTCAACTTTTTTTAAATTTTAAAAAAATATATTTTTTACCAACATTTGAGAAATTGTAAAAAAAAGGATACAAAAAATTTTATAAAAATTTTGAAGATTTTGATTTTTTCAAAATTGGTTTTTTTATTTTAAATTTTTGTTTTTTTTTTTGATATTTCATTAGTATTTAACGCGAAATTGTGGGAAAAACGCAAAAAAATTTGTTTCATCTTAATCATTAATTGATGTTTAAGGAGCAATACACCTGCTCCATAAATTTTTTATAAAACTGACGATTTAGAAAAGCAAAACGATTCGACAGGTTTTAAAATTTAAAGGCCTCATGGGCATGTATTAAGCTAAAAAAAAGACCTACAAACATTGGTATTCTTCGCAATATTCGCAAAGTAGTGGATGATTTTCCAAAACAGCAGAAAAAAATATTTTTTGCACGTTTTCAAATTAATGCTAAATATAAAAAAATTCTCAAACATAGCAAAAGGTTCTTGAACAGGATTGATTCAGGTTATAATAATAATAAAAAAAAACAAATTGAAGCTGATGAATCAGGCTAAATGATCATGGCGTTGATTAAGCCAGAAAATAATTTTCTGTCCATATGAAAAAAAAATTGTAAAATGTTTGCCTTGCATTATATATTTTGATTGGTCCGACTGATGCCCAAAACAATGTTTTATATCAAGATCTCAAAACTAGAATCTTCAAGCTTAAAGATACTTCTTTTTTTTCTCATCACTAAAAAAATTTGGAAATTTTTTTGCTCCTTTAATTTTTTTGCCGAGTTTAAATCGAATGATTCGTTCAAATACAGTAACGGTAACGTTACAATTAAGGACTGCTGACATAATATCGATGGTCATAAAAATGTTTTGTAATTGTCGGAAAAATTAGAAAATTAATATAAAAGATGTCCCAAAAAAGGTCCAAAAGTTGTAGGATATTAAGAGACCAATTTGTTGGTGATCTTGTATTTGACCTTGACCTTCAGGTTCAAGGTTAAACCAAGGTCAATTTTAAAATATCAAGTGGAATAGCCTATTTTTTATATCAGGAATCGATAGAGCGCCAAATTTTACATGCGAATATGGGATCAGAAAATTTTTGCCATTTGTCCTTGTACGTCATTTAGATGTAGTTCGGTAGTCTATTTGTCACTACCAAATATAAATTTTTTGATTTTTTAAACTTTTTCAAAATCGAAATAAGTCCAACACATACAGGGTATATCTTAAATATGAAATAAATTTTTCAATGGTTTAGGATTTTGCGTTCAAATTTGGTTGTTAGTACAATTTAATATTAATTCTGTCTTAAAACCAGCTGCTACTTTTTAAATTAGAAAACAGTCACAATGTATTAGAATTTTTATCTTGAAACATGAAACAAAAAATTTGAGGAGTTATTACATAATTTTCAGCAGTTTTCAAAATGTACGTATTTGAGTAAATATTTGTAATTTTTAAAAATGACTACATCGTGAATATAAAAACCCTGTATGAGATCAAACTGCGAGTAGATATAATTCAATTACATACAAAATACAGTTCACTCATGCAAACAAGAATTGTTAATAAAAATATAGAATATTTCCTTTGAATACGCTTTGACAAATTGCAAAGGTATTAATTAAAATACGAATAAAAAGTCAACCTAGTTTCAGATCCAACATAACAATGTGTAATAATAAAATAGCCTCGAAAATTACAATATTAATTTTTTATCATAACTGATATTAAAATTCTGTGGTTGTCGACTAACCGACATATTTATTTCATTATATCACATTGTTGCGACATTAGCTGCAACACAATTTGCGGTACTACCCACTTTCTTCTCAACACTTGTACAGTACTGTAAATTTTCTAGTCAAACTGAATCTACCATATCAGTGTTAAATCTAACTTTAAGTTTTTGTACAAACTACTTAAATATGTATAGAATAGCAATATTTCCCAGGTTGGTGACTAGTTTAGTCATTTGTTTCCCTGTGATGGCGTAAAAATGTTACATATAATTTACAGTAAGCTATATTCTTAGATACTATGTATTTATAAACGAAAAAGATACAAAAAAAATCAGCTATGGTTTTCTTAAGATCGGGTAATATACACTTTTAATAGCTAAATTAACGGAATGTTTTTAAGATGCCGTTTTCGAAAACGGTTATTTTAGACAATTTAATTTTTTTCTTCATAATATTTCAGAAGTTACTTGAATGACTGCAAGATATAAATTTATATAAAATTGCTCAAAGCATCTAGTCCTTTTTCAGCATTAAGATTGTAAGAGAGTAAATCAAACTGAGTTTCACCATACTTCACTTATTTGATTTTTAAAAATAATAAAAAATATTCTATTATGGAAAAGATATTTGAAGATTGAAAAATAGTCGATAGGTACATAATAAAGTGGTATACTTAATATTTTATTGATCACAAACTATAAATACGTATTTAAAAAAAACAATTTAACAAATCACCTTACCCATAAATATCATAAAATATAAACATTTTTTGTACCCCCATATTACAAGCTTGATTAATACAGGCCGATTGTAAAATATGTAGTCAAGAAACAGAGAATGCAAAACGTAATTTTAAAAAGGTGATAATGGTATACTGCGAAATACAATTTTTTAATAACTGGTATAGGTTTTTTAGTTATATTAAAATCATGGCAGAATATTTTTTTCTCCCTCACGATAGTTAAGATGCAGGGGAGTTCTTCTTTAATATAAAAAAATGTTCATGACAACTCAAACTTAAGAGAAAAAATATATTTTCATATACTTTACAGATAAATAATCCTAAAATCAAGAGTGGCTTTCAAATTCTAGTGATTCTAATTAAAATAAGAAAAAAGTAAAAAAAGAGGAACTAAAACTCTTTGGACTCCCATTGTGTGGGATTAAAATGACGTATTCCATGAAATTATTATAACTCTCTTAACCCATTTTGAAGTTATTTAAGAAATTATGTTTTTGGCATCACCCCGTATATTTTTTGCTCGACTTTTTCGTGCACATGTCCATAGAAAAATTACATTTTCTTAATTTTAAGTTTTTAAATAACAGTTTGCATGATTTTAGTTTGGTTATATATTTTAGAATCACCTTGTATATTGAGTATTGGTTTTATATACACAGTGTTTGGAAACTATACCATATCCTCTTAAGGGCATATTAATTTCATGAAAATAAGCCAGCCAGTTAAATATTTCCGAAAAAACTGGAAATAGTAGGTATTGTTATTCTGAACTGATTTGATTTTCGGTATAGTTTTAATACACCCTGTATAAGATAATTTACATAAATACAATACTTTAAATGCAATCGGATAAGAGTGAAGGCAATATTGAATATTAAAAACCATTTTACTCACTGGCGATTTCTAAAAAAAAAAAATATTTAGCTATACCTATGTCGCCTTTAATTTTTTAGTTAATTTTGTAAATAAAATTCAAAGAAATAAAACATGAAAGAACGATAAGATCGTCCAGTGGCAGCTACAAGAGCATAACATATTCATAAAAAAAAATAACTGCAAATCAAGTTCCTTTCCCATAATATGTATATTTCCCACTTTTGGGTACATTATATCACACTCGCCACCTCAACACTCTCATCACTTTACGACGTATCTTTCCTTATCTGCGTATTTAGCACTCTCTCACTATCCGGATCGGGTTGAGACAGCTGCCTGTAGTTCTCGTCGTCAACGAAGCAAATCTCGAGGCCGTCAGGATCGGCCAAAATGATCACCCTCACCGTAGCTTTGCCAGGAGTATCCAAAGATATGAGCGGGGTGACGATGGTTTGATTGTTTTCCTTTATCACCTTGTCGACCTGCTCCTGCTGCTCAAAAGGACAGGAGAACGCTATACGGCCGAACGCCTGTTTGCGGACCACGGGTTGCCCTATATCTTTCAGCTCGAGTTTAGCTTCGTCTTTATTGAACCCGACCAAAACGGTATCTTTGGTCTGCTCGAAAATCGTAAGTCCTAGGACGCCGTTCCAGTATTTTATAGAATTGTCTAAGTTAGAGGAGGCTACGGTCACCTTCTGCACTGGGTCTTTATCTGTGGGTTGAGGCTCGTCTATTATGGTGAAGGAATAGCCTCCTGGGGCTTCCAAAATATTCCCAGCTTGCACCGGCCACTTCTGTTTCTTTGCGCGTTCGAGGGCCTCCTTGCTCTTCACCGTCATGCCTATGAAATCGTTTCCCCTGTCGTAGGAGTGGATGCCGTAATTGTAGGTCAGTTCTACTACAAAATGCGAGTCCTCAGGGCCATAACCTACCATTGTTTTACTCCACCGTCCTTTGTACGGCCCGTTGCAAGTCGCTTCGCAACCTTCGGAGAACTCTTCGTGTCTGAGCACCTTCATGCCGAGCACTTCTCTGTAGAACCGCATGGTTTCCTTCCTGTCCGGTATTTTGAAGACGTAGTGGAGCGCTCTGCCGCTTATGAACCCCATTTTTAAGTCACTGTGTCACTTCTACACGCGCTCACTTGTAAATATCAATAAATTTTATGTATTTAGTGTATCTGCTTCGTTATCTCGCGCTACCGTGCACTCGCAACGATACGGGCAATAAATGATGTTGTGAGTTGTGGACAAATCGAGTGAAAGGAATCAGCTGTTGTTTGACGGCTGCCGGCGCGGTGTTCTAGTTGACAATGGCGTAGCGTCGTAGGGGACTTCGATTAATTGTGAACTAAACTGAAGAGAATATTTTGTTTTCTTTTTGCAGATTTTGATAATTTTCATTAGTTCTCTCATCCTACTAAATTCAGTAAAAGTTTGGCAGTTACTGGACTCGCCCAACTGTCATTTTACCCATATAAACGGCATTCGCTCAGACGTGTGCGAGAGAGATGGAGCTAGTAAGGGCTTAAGCTTCGTTCACAGAATTTCGACTGCAACGACATTTAATTCAACTAATCAGCTAGCTATACTCGATTCCTTACCCTTTTTTTTCTGTTGGGCCTTATTCAGACTTTATAAAAATAATATAGAGACTAAAAGACAAAAAATTTTCATTTTTTCCAGTAGTGTAGGTATGTAAAAGGGTTTATTATATTACTATCCTAATTACAGTACAATATTTGAATTGTTTTAACTATAATATTCCAAATAGCTTTTATAATGCCTTCTTTATGTATTTCTCCATTTATTTTCTGCATATCGTAAACTCGATCGGTTAACATTACTGCAAGCTCTTCTGGCGTAGTTGTTCCAAATATTTCATATTTTCTTGCTTTGCAGAACTGCATAAATTGAAACTATATCGATGCTTTCTTCGTTCAACATATTATTTGAAGAGAATTTTTGCTGGAGCACATTATAAGCACATTTCAGTTAAAACTTTTTCTTTATATTCGGTTTGATATTAAATGACATTTTATTTTGAGGATGGGGGAAATAATTAACTAAATCACACAAAAATTCAAGAAATCAATCAATAATGTCAATACATAACATTTACTTCAAAGTTTGTTTACATCATTTTGTACCGGTATACCCGTGTACCATCATTCATTTTAAAGGTATTTGCTTCAACTAACTTCATCTGCCTTTTACACATCAGCGCGATTGACCTCTCTTTCTAGGGCCAGTCCATAGTTTACTATAGGTCTATGGTTTAACTTCTAATTTTGTCATTAGCTGTCTAATGACAAATTAATATTTGTATTTGCATTATTAACTTCTTTTAGCTGTAATTTCGTGATTTCATAATTTAAAAAATTCGACAAGGTAATTGGCTATTATTTATTGAATTTTCATTTGAAATCAGAGTGCAACAGAAAATACTTCACTTTATGTCCGTGTCAAGACTACCAAATTTTCGTCAAATGTTTGATCAAAATAGTTTGAAGACGTCATTTTGACGTCACGACGAGTTTGATCAAACCATAGACTTGACAGTATGGACGAAGCCAAAGCCGACTATCTGTGCATTGTAACTGTTGCAACATGAACTGCAAAAGCGGCAGTGATTTGCCCTCAGTCACATGACCTATGATAAAATCGCACGACATTGATTTAAAAAGAAACTCTATTTCTGATTAAGAAATTGACTTTTTTTGGTAGTAACACAACAATTAAAAGAATTACTATCAAATCTATATGTAAAATACGCAATAACACCACCTAATGGATGTAACAAATCGCCTGCAAATGTCCCGTCACGACGCAAGACTAGTTTTATCTCACTTTACCTTTTGGCCAATTACCCTCTCTCTCTTTCTATCCATCCATACTATACTAGCATAAAACTAATGAAACTCTTTTTTATCAATGGTTACTTGTTAATTAAATTAAAGACAGGCAGAAAATATAATATTCGAAAAAATAAACTCGTAGCTTTTGGGGCCATTCTTAAGAGTAACTTCAATTTTTTTTTGCTATTATTGTTTCACCAAATAAATGAGTTTCTTCAAAATAGTTTGATGGTATGAAAGTTAATTTAGATATCATCAAACTATGTTGATCAAACAAAAATGGAAATGTGATACTCTGAAACGGACCTTACAAGAATAAAAAATTAAGTCCATAGCAGAAACCTTAAATTAACTGATGTAGATAGTAGATATATTTGATAAATTTTAACATGTGTTTTAAACCATTCAAAATTAAAGTCCTACCTACTTGGCATTCAAGTCATTGATATGAAAAGTCAAGCAACGCTGATCGCGGTTAATGCTTGGAAGGGTGACCATCCAGAGAAGACTCGCGATGCTCGTCCACCTTTAGTGGCCTGTGTATCGGTGTATTCACAGAAGCTATACAAATTTAGGTGAGATTTGTATAGGAAGACATAACATCCCTCGGAAAGGATGTGAAACCATTGGTCCCTTGTCTAAATATTGTCAGGCATAGATCCCTACCCCATGACAAAGTTCGGTTAAAATTTCCAGATTGGGGGTTGATCGTCTCCTGGCGTCAGTGTTTAGCGTAGTAGAAGAAATAGGCCGGTGTAAAATAACCCAAAAGCATAAGCTATAGAGCTAGATGATAAACAGATGTCTACGCTTTCTTTTTTGAACATTATTAAAAAAAATTAACCTAATTTTATGTAGAAATCTAAATGTATAACAAATGATCTAATTAAATTATTTAACCAAATTTTAATGCTGGATAAATGTCACAAATCAACAAAAAAACGCTCCATTTTCTCCAAATTTGATAAGTAGCTTTAACTGTTGATTATTGACAAACGTATACACATGCCACAAATTTGCTATAATCTAATGATATTGTGGGAAACCAGTGTAAGGAAACAAGAAAGAAAAACAGAATTATTTTTGTTAATTTATGTCTTTGAATCCGCTTGTTTGATCGCATTTATACCCCATACAAACAAAAGCCTAACGCGACCTTATATAGAAATTTACCCTCAGAAACCTTAAAATAACTTATTGTGATGAAAAAAATTCTGATATACGGAAAAATAAGAGAATATTAATCCAACCCGCCAAATTTTTGCAAATTAATGTTTAAATTAACCTTACATAGATATTACTAATTTATGAAATAAATAAACAACCACATATAAAAAAAACAAATCCATACAGTTCAATTCATATGTGCAAAAACATAATGCCTCTATATTTTTATTTATTACCGACCTAAATTTAGTGCAACTTATTTTCAATTAAACGTAAACTAAAAATGTACATTTTCCATATTTTTTAAATGAAAATATAAATTTTTCTCAATATGTGATTCTACTGCTCTAGGAAAAAGTTTACTATTACAGCGTATAACAAAGATCGCTATTTTTTAATATTTACAAATATGTACATTATTGTTTACTTGTTTTATTTTTTTATAGCAATCAATTTATCCTTTTTTGCAATATAATTATAATACTCTTCTGTAATATCTTATGCCATAGTTGCTGTTTGATTTGATTTATTTTCTCTCTTTTTAATAAAATTATGTTTCTTGGATAACGTAAAATAAAAGAATTAAAAATATACCTATGTATTAAAAAATAAATGACGGTAGTAATTTTATTACAAACATTTTTTGTCGTGATCTAAAATAAAAAGTGATATTCCAGTAATTAATATATCATTTACAAATTTTCCCATCTTCAGAATAAAAATTATATCATTATAATAACATTATTACTTTCATTTTATGCGGAACAATTTCTCCGCCACTGCTCGCACACGCAGTAGTCGTCACACCGATCGAAGCCGAACTAAGTGCAATCGACCAGGCGTATTGTGAAGTTCACGCGCCTAAGAAAACACTAGAAACCTTAACTGGTTGACTTTATTTCAGATCAATCTAACGTCGCTTGCTAGATAAATACTTGACTGAATCTCAGGTTGAACAATAGAAGGTCGAATCAATTTCGTTACCCAATAACACTTGGCGTTTCCAAACCAAACATTCTGACGGACCCTACTGGCTATTGTAAATAATAATTGATCTCGGACGGTTTCTTGCAAAAATAATATTTTTTTATTAATATCCTTTAATTTCATGGCGAAGCAAATTTTGTCAAAATAAAGTACCATAAAAGTAGTAATTGAACTTAATTTAATTTTCTTATCTTTTTAATGTTTGCCGCTATCTTATCAACTAAATAATAATCACGAAAAATTTATAAATCTATATCTCAAACGACAATACATTTAAGTAGACAGTAAATATCACGTACAAATTGTAAAATTGATAAAACTATTTGTTTTATTATTAGCGCACTGTAAAAAAATCGGTGTGAGCAATAAAGCATTTTATTAATTTTACTCATTTGTGAAAATATTTGAACTAAAACTGAGTACTTTCACGCAAACATAGGTACTCGTTAAATAAATTCTTCAGATAAACTTGTATTTGGTACACTTAATAGTAAACGTCCTCATTATTGACCCCCACCCAATTCTATGGTTGTCGTGCGTTGTCTTTGTCTATTCCCATCGTCCCCAATAGGTCATCTATCTGTTGGCTTGGTGTATGGCGTGTGGTGCTAGACTAGACAAGTGGCCTGATTGCAATAATTAAAAACAATAATATATTGAGTCTCGATTAATATTTGGTTAAATAAACGGATAGTTAGATTGTTATCTATACTTTTAAACGTGTTTGCAACGTACAATGTAGGTTATAGCAATCTATTCGTCTAAGTAAAAAATTACCCAATAATAGTTAAATTTAAATCACATTAAAGAAAAAGTCAACTCTTAATTAGAGTTCAACTCAGAAGAGATGAAAAATCACTCACTTGATAGCGAAACTCGGATATGAGTAAAATTCACTCACTTCTGTTGCAATAGTTTCACTTATAAAATTTTAGTTGTACTCATACTATTAGAGTGAAAATTTCACTCAATCGGGTGTGAACAGAAATTGATACATTATTGAGTGAAATTGAGTGAATTTAGATACTAAACCAATTGTTTTAATAGGAATGCATACATATATATTACCTTCTTGGATATGATAAAATATCAACATTTTTGTTCATCTTTTAAGTTTTTCATAATGTTGGAACTGATAATACAAAACTGAATCAAAAACCATATAAACATATTTTTTGGTCCTTCAAGCCGGATACAAAAAGCGTTTGCACAATTCATCTGTTCAGTATAATTTTGTCTTCCCTTTCTCTATATATAGCAGTCTTTTTCATAAACGGCCTATCGTTAAAGGAGTTTATTTGCAGCAACATCACTTTCCAAACTTTTGCGCCATCACACAAAGGGGCATCCTGAAAACAACTCCTCCCTTCTCCGCACACCCTTTTCATTAAACTTAAGACACAGGGTTTAAATAAACAAAAAAATACGATTGTAAAACATTATTTATAAAATTTCAAACAACTACATATCTGTAAAAATGTGTTGGATCTCGCAAAATGTAAATACATTGTGTACCTCAAATTCTCTTCTACAACTACAGAATGCTATTGTAAAAATAAATGTTTTATACCCCTTACTCGATGTGATCTGTCTGAATGTAAATAAAAATAAATATTATAATAAACTACTATTGATCTCTGAGATATTTGATTTTATTACTGTACAGGGTGATTCACAACTTATCAAAAAAAATTGGGAATAGATGTTTTATGAAAAATGGAGTCAAATATCGTAAACAAAATTTGTAAAATCCATATAGTTTGCAAGAAAAAAAATATTGAAGTTGTAGTATATACAACCCTTACATCGCTGGACTACTGTAGAGTCTAGTGTCATTCTCGTTGTACGCTGTACATAATGCGCTCTCTCTCTCCACGTGGCCCCACATGATTCTGAATACAGAAATGCCATTTTAGTATTAACGTTTTGCGATAGTGTTTACATTAGTTTTTCAAGTGTCAAAAATGGCTTACGTATATCAACTTGAGTTGATGAATTGGTGAAGCAAGACCACATTTGTGTTATAATGAAGTATTTGTGTTATGGCGAAGCAAGACAACACTTGTGTTAGTGTGTTTTCAAGACGGTGAGCAAAATTTTGTATATTTTTACATCATTTTCGAACTGCACTTTTTGATCTTTTTTTACAAAATTGTATTTGTAAGTCTCCTGTACATTAAAAAAATCTTTTTTGGATAAGTTCTGAGTCACCCTGTATATTGTTCTACAGGGTTCTACTTACGAATATAAAATAATTTTCGTTTTACGTATTTTTATTTGTTTTAAATTAATGGGATCTCGAACTTCTCCCACAATTTTTTCTATAACTACCCACAAATAAATTGAGAAAATAAAATCAAACTTTATTTTTCAGAACACTTACATCAAGAAAAGGAAAACATTCATTTGTTAGCCTTGGCCCTCTTGTCTCCGTCCGACAAAATCCTTTTAAATAAAACAATTTTTTCGAGCCCCAACTTTCTCTCTTTAAATTCTCTATTCGTCCAAGAAAAATCTTTTACGTCCTCGAAATGCCTCTGGTGCTTCTCGACGTTTATTTTATCCAACAAATCGCCGGAAATATTCGGAATGATGGGTTGCAATAAAATAGCGGCCACTCTCAGCGTTTCCATGGTGAGATGAAGGACTACGTCCAACTCTTTCGAGGTCTGTGGATTTTTTTTCAGTTCCCACGGCTTTAAAGTTTCAAAAAATAGGTTGGCAGAGTGTAGTGTAGAGATGATCGAGTCAGCCACCCGGTAGAAGTTGAAATCTTCGTAGTGCCCTCTACAAACATCTGAAATTGTTTTTGAACAAAACTATTAGAAAACATTACATGAGAATGCAATGTATGGAAAATATGGTCGATGAAGGCCAGAAATAAGAAAATTTGAAAGGAATATGAAAGGATAACACCGTAGGAAAGCACGTGAGGAAACTTATTTACAACTTTTAGGAAGTAATGGGATGTACAAGGATGTACGGGCATTTATAAGGAAGTAAAGGGTAACTGTTTTATAATAGGAAAAGTACTTTGTTCAGGCTAATGGAGACAAACAATTACGGTATACAGGGTGCCCGCAAATTTCACCGACAACGTTTGACTGCATATTCACGACAATAAATACGATCTACGAAAAAAAAAGATATATAAAAAATTTTAGGTTTATGAATTACGGGCCTTCAAAGTTGTCAAAAATACACTTCTTGGCTCATTTTCGATAACATTAAGAGTTTCTTTCACTTTTTTCTTTTTAAACTAATCATAATCTCGTATCTTCTGTTAATCGAAGCGTACATAGTATGGTGTGGTGTTCGACGATTCGGGAATCTTTCACTGTACAGGGTGGTTGATTTTCGATAGTTTTATAGGGTACAGCCAAAACGGTGATGGATACAAAAAATCTGATATCGATGTCCCGTCCTCTTTTTTTGAGTTTACTTCGCTGGTCCCAAAAGATCTTGGCTAACTTGATTAGTTTTAGATATACAGGGTTTTTTTGAAAAATGGCCCATTTACATTAACCTCTCTATCTCCGTTGTCATTCAATTTAGAAGAAAAAAGTGTGCGCATTATTTGTTCTATTTTTTATTAGGAAGCCAGTGGCGTACTCAGATTTTTTACAAATCGCACAGTTTTTCCGATATTACATAAACATAGGTTTTTTTAAATAGAACACCCTGTATTTGGCCATCCCGTTGAATAGAATTTTTTTTTACCTTTTCAGCCATATATAATAATAGATACTTTTTATTTGCCTAAATGAAGAAAAATGCAAAAATGTATAGATATTTTTTCAGTTGCCCATGAGATTTATTTAGTATTGGTTTCTTCGTTTTCTATTATTATTTTTATATTAAGCACCGAACTTAGACTAAAAAATTACAAGAAAAAATAAATTAGATTATCCATTTATCTTTATTTAATAGGTTTAATTATAGGTACACTTATAACTATTAAACATAAACTAAACAAAAATAGCAAATATAAAATGAGAAAAACAACAATAAAACAAAAATGATATAACAAAGTCAGTAATATATAACATAAGTCAGTAATACATAACTGACAACGTTTGGCAATGGAGCGGGTTGCATTGTAAATGTGGATATTTGACACCCGCTGAATATAGTTTTCAAAATGTTCCCTTAGCTCCTCGACATTATTAGCTTTATACTTATAAATTTTGTCTTTAAGATCCCCCCAAAAATAAAAGTCTATAAGGGTTAGGTCTGGTGACCTAGGCGGCCACCTGTTTGGTCTGTACGTGCCAATCCAATTGTCCCCGAAATTATGATTTAATAATTCTCTAACTATGTGGGAATTATGTGGAGGCGCACCATCATGCTGAAAGAACATATTATATCGTTGAGCTAGTGGCATATCGTCCAGCGGTTCAATAATATTTTCTTGTATAATTTTCATATCTCTGAGCGTTAAGGTTTTCATCATACATTTCATAAGTTAACAGTCTATTGTGGAAGAGAGCTACCCATACATGAAAACCAAACTGCCCTTATAGAATTCTGGCCACAGTTTGGTGAGGATTCACATCTGACCAATAACGCGCATTATGCCGGTTGAATATACCTTCGCTGCTTATAAAAGCCTCGTCTGTCCAAATAACATTTTGAAAAAAATTGGGGTATACCTACATGAGTTTGCTGCAAAAACCATTGGCATTAAATGACGCGTCTCTCTTCATCTCCTGGATGCAAATAGTGGACTTTTCTTATAGTATATGGTTGAAACTTGTGTTTTTTTTTTAAATTCTCAATACTTCTCAATGCAATTTACCAATTCCTATCGTCCTTTGAATTTCTCTGCTGAATACATTGGGATTTGCGACAACAAAATCTAAAGTATTGATTTCATCATTTTCTCTATTCTGTATATTATAAGATTTAGCTCTCGGTTTTTTAAATGAACCAAACTCAAACAAGTTATCATAGAGTGCTAAAAATTCTCTTTTCTGGCTGATGACGCTCTGGGTATCTCTCCAAATATAAGTTTAAAGCTGTGTCACTATTTTTTTTCACTCTCAATGTAACACTCCAACATTTGAACTTTGTGAAGATTTTCGTACACCATTTTTATACCTTTCAAAATTAAAACCAAGTAATAGACGTTTAACAAGCTTTCAATCAGTCAAAAATAAACTAACTGTCAATATTAAACAACAAAAGACGAATAAATAAATAAAATGGCCAACCGAAAAAATATCTATATACATTTTTGCATTTTTCTTCATTTAGGCAAATAAAAAGTATATATTATTATATATGGCTGAAAAAGTAAAAAAAATGCTATTCAACGGGATGGCCAAAATAGATTTAAAAAAACCTATGTTTATGTAATATCGGAAAAACTGTACGATTTGTAAAAAATCTGAGTACGCCACTGGCTTCCTAATAAAAAATAGAACAAATAATGTGCACACTTTTTTCTTCTAAATTGAATGACAACGGAGATAGAGAGGTTAATGTAAATGGGCCATTTTTCAAAAAAA
>NW_019416512.1:513329-516844 GCF_000390285.2 Anoplophora glabripennis
GTTAGCGGTTGTTTTGTATTTATATTTGGGTGGTTAGAGCAACGATCGTGGGTTTCTCTGCCATGCTCTTTCCCCACAGGAGCTCTAGGTGAGCCTGGCACTCTCATTCTATGTTAAATGATTGTTAATGTTTTTGTTGTTCTTTCTATTTGTCACATGTTTAATTTGAAGACTGTTGTACGTAAATAATAAAGTTAGGTGTATTTACTCGGTCTTTGTTTTATAAAATTAAACCATACATCCCCTCTAAAAAAAGTTAGTAGCCAGCGCCTTCCGGTCAATAAAAAAAATGGATGTACACAACGTAGGTATTCCTTATGACGATCACATATTTTTGGCCACAACTACGTTTATTTTTTCGATCGAACCCAGAGTTGTTATACTACAATATTAATAAAAAAAACTTCCTCCTAATTAAACTGATGGAACGAATTTTAAAAACTTGCAAAATCAATTAATATTAAAATAAAAGTCGCTGTCGCTTACAATTAGAGCAAATGGAAATAATGACATTACCTGATAGCCACAGCAATCAACATCTTGTTTTCATCGCCTACTGAACTCAGTGTTAAATCTATGACACTGTTACGAAAACCAAAACATACAGACTTGCAAATAATGTCATTTTTCTCAAGTATGGCTTTCTCTAGGCGATTTTCTCAAGAGACAATTTTTTTTTAAATAAAACGACCTTTGCAATGTTGCTGCCCGTTTAAAAAAAAATGCGACCATTGTAAAAGTTTTGAACGATAAAAGGGGAAGGAATTTGGTAGAGAAGAGTCTTGTAAATAAATACATAAAATAACTCAAAAAGTGAGTGAGTTTTGTTTTTCATTTTCTTCGGCTTTCATTTGTTCAGTTTTTGTTTTCTGTGCGCAAAACAAATTTTAATACAATCAAAACACGTTAACTACAGGACACCAGATATTTTTTTTCAAAAATGCTTTGCATTAAATCACTTAATTCAATACATTTGACACCAATTGACCTAAATTGAAGGCGCGAACTGTGATGAATAAAGCACCACGGCCCTAACTTCAAACCTAACCTCATACGAAGGTTGTCAGTTTCCCACACGTTTTTTCATTATAAGAAACACTTAGATATAAATTATGACGTTGAATTGCCTTTCATTAATTTTAAAGAAAAATGGCAATGTCCTTATCTCATGCGAACGCGGACAGTTCAAATTAATAAGCGAGCAGACAGAGATCGATTCTCGGCGCGGACGAAAGCTAGACCGCAAAAAAATAAAGGGCTTTCTTTGTTCCGGCCCAAAAAGGACGACGATGCGAATGCTTGCAATAACTTTGCAGACCTATCGCCGGTGCATTCATTTGTCATCTCCCAAAATAAAATATGGCGGGCGAAACTGAAAAGCCGGGGGATGGGAATTCAAATTACACTCGCAATAAAAATAAACCGCGTGAAAGATACCGTCTGTTTAAAAAAACAAACGGATTAATTAGTGTGCGCAATACAATTTGCATCAAAGGGGTATTTAAAATGGTCAGATGGATGTTTTAATAGAAGCGCTGAATCTAGGGTAGGTATTTATTATGAGAGGGCGGATTTCGATACTGGCGGGGCAGGACCGGCTCAAGGCAGTACGTTGGTACGTGTAAGCAATGAAATGATTAGATCGTTTCCATAACTGTTTAGGAACTTGGAGATTTATTTTTAATGGGATATAGGCCAAAAATACTTGTCCAGTCGGCAGAGGCCGAAAAGTTACTGTTGGTGACATTTCCTTGATAACTAGGAAATAATTACACAGGAATACTTTAAATGATGAGTACAATAACAGGCTAATTTGCTGACAAAGGATTTTATCAGGAAAAAAAGTTATTAACAATTTAATCGTGAAAAAATTTTTTAGTAGTTTTCTTTAAATAACTCAGCGGGATGACTTTGTACGAAAAAATGCTTAGGACATGATTTTGTTCGTAATAAAAATAGCTACAAAAAGGCGATTACGAAATTTGCAATAACAAAGCCGTGAGATTGAAAAAACGATATAAAACGTCAATTTTTTAAAGTGGCTGTAAAAATGTCAATTATAAACAAAAAGTGATAAAACTTTCGAAAACTATAGTTCAATATACAATACAATAATGACGCTACAGCCGAAAATCAGGAGAGCAAAATTTTTTGTTCTATAAGGTTTTATACATCCATCGGCATCTGAAATTCGAAACTTTGCCAAATTTGTTTGAAGTTTTGCTGACACTTGAAATTTGGTATACACATAGTGTAAATATGCAGATATATATATATATATATAATCAAATTCCCTTTTACCCTTAGGTGTCGGGATTACAAATAATTTCATATAATTAATTTCCTAACTATTTATATACAAATTTTCTCCATTGCTTTTTGTCTCTTGCTATTAGCTTTGCTTCTTGCCATGACTTGCCTCTATTTTCTAATGCTTTTTCTGCTGTGCTGTCCCACGTTTCCCTTGGTCTTCCTCTCCTTCTTTTAGCTTGTATTTTAGCTTCCCATATCCTTTTAACTTGTCTGCTATTATTCATTCGTTGTAAGTGCCCCCACCAGCTGAGCTGTCGCTGTTCTATGAATTCTAATACCGATTGTACTCCTAAATCTTTTCTTATTTGCTCACTTCTCATTCTATCCATTTTCGTTACTCCTCTCACTCTCCTCAGATACTTCATTTCTGTTGCTTGAATTTTACTCTTATGTTGTCTCGTTAATATCCATGTCTCACACCCGTATGTTAAAATTGGTTTGTAAACTGCTTGATACACATTCATTTTAGTTTTTGTAGATATTTCCCTCTTGTTAATGAAGCTTTTATTTATACTATGGTATACTTTCATTGTATTTTCTATTCTTTTTTCTATTTCTTTGTCTTGTTTTCCTGATCCTTCTATCAATACCCCTAGATAATCAAAATATTGTACTTGTTCCAGCCTCACTCCATCTATCTGTATATTTATTTTCTGTTGTTCTTCTGTTATTGCCATTGTTTTTGTTTTCTTGACATTTATTTTCATTCCATTTTCTCCTAATACTTCTTTCCACATATCTATATTTTTCTGTAACTCTTTCTCACTTGCAGCCATAATTACAACATCATCTGCATATGCACATTCTGAAATATTTACTGCTTGCAAGTTTCTGTATCCTACAAATAGAGTTTTTGTTCTTTCATTACATTTCTTAATGATGTGATCCATAAACACCGTAAATAGCGTAGGGCTCATTCCTCCACCCTGTCTTAGTCCTTCCTTTGTTTTAAATATTGCCGATTTCATATTTTTATAAATAACTATATTTGTTGTATTTCTATATAAACTCTGTATTACTTTATTCAGTTTGTTATTTACTCCTTTCTTCTCTAATATGTCCCACACCTTTGCTCTCGGTACTTTGTCAAAAGCTTTTTCTAAGTCTATAAAAGCCATATAGGCATTTCCTCTCTTCAATCTTGTCTTATTTATAATTTGCTGAATAGTAAATATATGATCCTGCGTACTTCTACCTTTTCT
>NW_019416512.1:517438-520233 GCF_000390285.2 Anoplophora glabripennis
TTGCTTTTGGTTTCTGCATATTTACACTATGTGTGTACCAAATTTCAAGTGTCAGCAAAGCTTCGAACAAATTTGGCAAAGTTTCGAGTTTCAGATGCCGATGAATGTATAAAACCTTATAGAACAAAAAGTTGCTCTCCTGATTTTCGGCTTTAGCGTCATTATCACTTTTTGTTTATAATTGACATTTTTACAGCAACTTTAAAAAATTTACGTTTTATACCGTTTTTTCAATCTCACGGCTTTGTTATTGCAAATTTCGTAATCAGACCACCGCCATTTTGTAGCTATTTTTATTACGAACAAAATCATGTCGTAAGCATTTTTTCGTACAAAGTCATCCCGCTGAGTTATTTCAAGTGCAATTCAAAAATGATACAATATACAGGGAATTCCTTTAAAAAAATCAATGATGATTGCATATGTTCTTCTTAAGACACCCTGTATACAATTTTCTGATGTCAAAAAATCCGCAAATAAAAATACTAATCGAGCGTTTTTCCACAAAATAATTACCTGAATTTTAAACGAATTTGTTCCTTTTATCATGAACGCACTGTATGTATTATGTGTAAATACAGGGTCTATTGAAATAAAAATAAAACAAAATTACTCACAAGTAATCTCACCCTCTACAGGGTGATTCAAAAAACCGCTGACAGACTTCTACGGTAAATAATACATGAAAAATTAAGACGAAAAGTCTTGATAAACAAAGGGTCGCAAATGCCTCCTTAACGAGATACAGGACATCAAAGTTTCTGTAAAATTAAACATTGTCTGCAATAATTCCAAAATGCCTGAACATTTCTATTTCAAATTTGCTATGCGTAGTTAGCACCTTAAGACCAATGTTTGGTGTACTACTCAAAATTTTATAAGCAGCAGTGTCGTAGAGACGGGGTCAACGTGACCCTTTTTAAAAATATTTTCTACGCCACTGCTAATTTTGTCAAACGGGCACTATTTTCCCGTGTAAAGTGTTAAATTGTCTATCGAATTGGTCTCTTGCAAAATTTTGATTAAAGCTACAGTTTTTGAGTAATTTAGGTTTCAACTAATTTTGTCAGAATGAATTAACGTAAACAATAAACAACAAATTTAAGGGTGAAAATATAATGATAAAAATTGTATAACTGGAAATAATGTAAAATATCAGAGTAGGTGCTGGAAGTGACCACCTTGTGATNTACAGTTTTTGAGTAATTTAGGTTTCAACTAATTTTGTCAGAATGAATTAACGTAAACAATAAACAACAAATTTAAGGGTGAAAATATAATGATAAAAATTGTATAACTGGAAATAATGTAAAATATCAGAGTAGGTGCTGGAAGTGACCACCTTGCGATTCGACACACGTTTCTACCCTCCGAGCTAAGGACCTTCTTATTCTTTCAAATATCCCGGGCGTATTACGAATTGTTTGAAAGGCTTGTTGAATTCGTTGCCATAATTCATCAATCTAATTTACTGGAGTTACGTAAATCAGCTCCTTAACATAACCCCAAGTGTGGAAATCCAGAGGATTTAAGTTCGGTGAACGGGCGGGCCACTTGATTGGACCACCACGTCCAATCCACCGTCTAGGGTATGTCATATTTAAATAATCTCTTACTTGTCGAGCGAAATGTGCCGGAGCGCCGTCATGATGGAACCAAAGGCTCCTCCGCACATCCAGTGGTACTTCATCTAACAAGCTGTTCAAATTATTCATTAAAAAATTAAGGTAAGACTGGCCATCTAGTTTATTTGGTAACCTAAAAAGACCAATGAGCGTGTCGCCAATAATGCCAGCATGAACGTTAATTGAAAACTCATGATGAAAATTTGTTATTCGAATGACGTAAGGATTTTCGTTGCTCCACAAATGATTATTGCGGAAGTTATTGTTCTGTGAATAAGACATTCGCGGAAAAATTGGGATTCTCTGCAAGCCTGCCAAACAGCCATCGTGACCACTCTAGTCTTGGTGGGTAATCTTGAGGTAGTAAATGTTGAACACGTTGAAATTGATAAGGGTGCAATTGTTGTTCGCGAAGTGTTCTCCAAACAGATGACTGTGACATGTTTAAATTTCTAGAAATTTGTCGGATTTCCTCAGATTCCGGAGTTCTAGCATAACGCCGTCGTCCAGAATTAATTTTTATGGCAGGAAGCATTTATCTGTACCCCTTAACTGCATCGCGGGAAACAAAATTCGCTAGCCCATAACATAGATGCAAATCTGTCATCTCTTCAAATGAATATGCGTAATTCATACTGTTATTGAAAATATTGAAGTAGCTGAAGTAATTTAAATAACCGTAAAAATGACAAAATGAAGCTTATAAGCTAGTTTACTTAACTCACTTGTACACTTATTATTGACATTAGTGACAGCCGATGTTTAATTTTATTTTGAATAGTACAAGCCTACTACGCGAAACTAAAATGAATGAAAATAAAATTGAGTTCACAAATTTTCTACAAACGTGTTTTTCTTAAAAATGGTTGCTTTAATCAAAATTTTGCAAGAGACCAATTCGATAGACAATTGAACACACACGAAGATAGTGCCCTTTTGGCAAAATTAGCAGTGGCGCAGAAAATATTTTTAAAAAAGGGTACGACACTGCTGCTCATAAAATTTTGAGCAGTACATCAAACATTGGTCATAAGGTGCTAACTACGCATAGCAAATTTGAAATAGAAATGTTCAGGCATTTTGGAATTATTGCAGACAATGTTTAATTTTACAGAAACTTTGACGCCCTGTATCTCGTTAAGGAGGCATTTGCGACCCTATGTTTATTAA
>NW_019416512.1:520254-537311 GCF_000390285.2 Anoplophora glabripennis
CAAAAAGAAGCTTATAATCTAGTTTACTTAACTCACTTGTACACATTGACATTAGTGACAGGCGATGTTTAATTTTATTTTGAATAGCACAAGCCTACTATGTGAAACTAAAATGAATGAAAATAAAATTGGATTCACAAATTTTCTACAAACGTGTTTTTCTTAAAAATGGTTGCTTTAATCAAAATTTTGCAAGAGACCAATTCGATAGACAATTGAACACACACGAAAATAATGCCCTTTTCTCAACTTTAACACTCTATTTCTCGAACATGCGGTGAAAGACTTGACCTACTAACTTGTGATACACTGTATAAAGAGGTATCTTTATTTCTTGACATACTATACGTCCTGGTGAAATTTATGACCACCTTGTAATATATAAGGAAATATTAAAAAGGGTTCTCGTAACTAGAATTTTTTAATAAACACAATCTCCGATGCGTTCGCGATAGCGCAAAAGCGGCCCGCCTCTAAAATTTTAAACTAAGTTTGAGCATTATTTAGCGCCCGTTCCAGGCGTTGGGCCGAGAGAACACCGCAAGATCCGGGTATAACAAGGAAATCCTCGCGCTAATACAATCTTCCAAACGCACGGATTTAATAAAACATCGAGGAAAATGAATGAACGACGAGCGCTGGCGATGAATACTCCGATATTCCGGTAAAACAGTATTTTCCACTTTTCCTTCGCACTTTATTTGTCCGGGAAAGGTACGGAATTGAAATTATTATTTAGGGTAACTCGACTCCAGGAGAACGGGCTATTTAGGACGAGACAGGAGAGCGTCGCAAGCGGATTATTTTCTTATTGGTGCAATTTAAATTCAAACAGAGATTTGTACGGAATGAGGATGCGATGGTCTAGTCTAGAGAGCAACGCCTCATTGCTCTCGTATAACGTCACGAGCAAACTAGGAAGAAAAGCATCAGGTAAACGATCCAGTAAATGACAGGAGCTGTTATTTCCCTCACGAAAGAAATTTGTTCCTCCATCGCCCTGTTTCAATATCCTACTTTAGTACGGTCGACCTTATTTGTAAAGAAGTATTTAGTAGGGTCGTTTTCATAAGTAAAATTATATAACAAAAAGTATAAGTGATAGAGAGCAAGAAAATGAACAACTTTTATTTTTTATTAAGCAACCAATGCGTCTGTTTTTTGAGAAAATTAATTAAGAAAATTAACCATAAATGTAAACCGACCCTGTGTATCTTGTGCACGTGTATTGTGTGTTGCAGTATGATGCCGGCGTATAAAACTAACAGTACCGTGTGTGTACTACGGGAACAATTACTACACCCCTATCATGTACAAAGGGTATTTTTGGTGAAAAAATTTCGACCGTCGTTGTTTATTAGTACATGGAAACAACTTTGAACAATTTTTGTAAAGCATATCATATATTGGTATAAATAAAATGGAAGAGACATTGTTTCATTAATACAATTCAGATTGAAACGTTTTTTTCGAATTTCGAAAATGCCTGCGTATCTTAAAAGTAGTGTACGAGTATATACTTATTTCATATTGTTTTTATTGTTTCTGTTGTTTTTATTGTTTCTCGAACTAAGCAAATCATCGATTTGCAATAGTTAAGGTGTTAAATCGATTGGCATCAGTTCTCAGTTGATTAAAAACTGATTATTAGTTATCATTTTGTTGTTTACACCAATTTATTAATTAATCATTTTTTATGATTTATTTATAAAAGTACATCAATATCACGATATGTTATTAATTTCTGGTTAATAAGAAGCAAAATGCATCTCTTATGGCGACGATGTAATTATGACGTCAGTTGTAGACATTTCTTAGATACTGGTGGTGTTATTTCTCGTTCTCAAACACGGTCACAGCAAATTCGTGTACAAGTAGAAGAGATTACTAGATACTATTGACGATACTTCCAATATAAACATAAGCAGAAATGTCATTCAAACTGATGTATATTAGATTTTGCTCACAACAGAGTCTTTATAGACGGTTTTTAGACGCAAATCCTAAATATTTTATCCACAAAATTGTAGTTACAAATGAGACTTCTTTTCATACTTGATGGAACTGATAATTTTCATGGGTTGATGATAATATGAGGTTGTGGACTAAGTATTGGAAGGAGTTTCTTTGAATATTCGAGATGAAATGTGGTATTTACAAGATACGGCTCCTTCAAATATTTTTCAAAGTGTTCAAATAAGAATAATACCAACAATTTTCTAAAGACAAGGCAATTGTATTCGGTACAGTATACACTTGTTTAAAATGTGATGGTGGCCATTTTACAAAATTCTTCCAGCTGTAAAATCTTGTGAGTACAAGTCAAATTTCGGTTCTGTTTCATTTAATACAATCTGTTTGTTTTTATGTAGGTTTCTTTTTTAAACACATTTGATGGACTCGCAAAAGATTTTTATGTTTGTTTTGCGGAGTTCTATTATATCAGGTGTCCCAAAAAGATCCAAACCCCCTCGATAACTTTTCAAGATTGGATTGTTCAAAAATAGTTTCAGTTGAAAAATATCAAGAAGCCAATGACCTTGCGTTTGACCTTGAGGTTTCAAGATCAAACCAGGGTCAACGTGAAAATATTAAATAAAACACCCTATTTTTATGCTAGCAATCGATAGAGCGCCAAGTTTTACGTCCGAATATGAGAAAATTATTCCTGTAGGTATGTCTTTGCAGGCAGTTTAGAGGTCAAACTAATTTTTCTCTGAATAACCCGACAAAAATATTTCAACCGATATTTGTAGGATTTTAAATTGCAAATTAATAGGTGACTTTAGATTTGACCCAAAAACTGGTAAGATATCATTGTCCAGAATGGGATTATCATCAAAGTTTAATTAACCTAAGAATGTGTTATATTTCAAAATTTTTATCAAGATTATAGGTACTAATAGCTTTAGAGGACAACATCTAATAAATTCTATTACTTTTATATCAATTATTTTTTATAAAAAATGAGTGCCCTTCAAATGACCTCTAAGGACACCCTAGATAAAATTTTTATCCGAAAGTCCGATATAAAAAGGAGCTATGTCCGTTGCTGGCACAAAAGATAGTGTATTTCATTTGATATTAAATTGACCCTACAGCTTATGGTGAAGATCAAAATCCAATCAATCAAAGCCCTACAAATTTTGTCTAAAATATTTTTATCGAGTGTTTTCAAAGAAAAATGAATTTGACCTCCAAATTATCTGCTAGGATGTTCAAAAAAAAATTTCTGGCCACGATTGCTGGAACAAGAAATAGGTTGTTCTAGTTAATATTTTCAAGACGACCTACATTTGACCTTGAAACTTAAGGTCAAGTCACCAGCATGTTGATGACTTTTACTACAACATTTATATGAAACTTTTGAAAAGAAACTCAATCCTGCAAAGTTAGGGGAGAGGCAAGTCTTTTTAGGACACCTGCATCAAGCATATCCTGTACCTATATTAAATGTGCAAAAAAATTGAGAACATGGATTACAAAAACGAGATCATGAAGAATATTGTCAAAGTTCTACGTTCTGACAAAAACATTTTATATCAGGACTGTGACGATCCCTTCAAATTTTCTTAAACCGGTCCTGTGTTTTTAAGTTTCGACCCGCATTTAGAACTTTCCAAATCTAATTAGCCGGTTGTTAGGGGTCCAGGCCCGCTCGGCCAAACAAACGAATTAGACGCGACACCGAAACAGCCAAGGGGTAAGTAACTAAATTAGACCCACCTGGCAACTTCTCGACGCTTTCGATCAATCTCTTGGTCACATCCAAGGCGGCGACGGACTCGAGGGCCTCGACCTCCATCCTCGGGACTGTTTGGTCAGGATTAAGAGCGGCGCCGCAACAGCGACTCAGCAAGTTGCCCAAGGTGTCGGCCAGTTCTGAATTCAGGATGCGGATCACCTTCGTGTCGCTGTAATCTGGAACAGAGGAGCGTTTGGGGGCTTGTTATCTCTTTCAATTACGCCGTTACACGTGTACACGGCACTCCTGATTGGTAAATATTTGACGTATTGATAACCAGGGTGACGAGTTGTGTAAAAGTCGGACGGACCCTTCAGCAGTCGCGCATATATACGGTAAATATTTACTAACCAAAATCAACAATCAACCTTGCTTTGTTATTTGAGATCGGCTCAAAAGAAAATATGAAATATTCATCAATATATACAGGGTGTGGCGTGTATATTCTATAAAAATTAAACTACAGCTTCCTGATGATATTTGTAATAGGAAACTCTTATACGAAAAAGTTCTATCTTGGCGTTTTTTTTGTAAATTAAAGTACATTTATTCAACGAAAATGAAGGCCGACCCTGTGTTATTTATTAAAAACTTTGGAAATGTTTTTATGCGACCCGAGATGCAACCTTATAATTTAAGTCGGTATAATCTAATACTAGTAATACTAAAAGGTTAGGTTACATTGTCAAAAAATTTGTGCAGTCAACTGATTTTGTATTTGCATTGAATTCACTATT
The DNA here is from genome assembly GCF_000390285.2 of Anoplophora glabripennis. Classification (NCBI taxonomy): domain Eukaryota; kingdom Metazoa; phylum Arthropoda; class Insecta; order Coleoptera; family Cerambycidae; genus Anoplophora; species Anoplophora glabripennis. The sequence goes on from NW_019416512.1 coordinate 524,737, forward strand.
CACTTAATTAATAAATATTAAGCATCGTCCATCGACCCACCAGTGTTAAAAAGTGAAAGATTCCAGACCAAAGTTTTTATTTTGTTATTCCATGATAGTGACAGTGTAATTTTTATATAGAAGTAAAAAATAAGAATAGCGTGCCGATTACATTAAAAACGAGATTCTTATTTCTTACTTTGCTTAATTTTTTTAGTTTGTGCACAAAGTAGTTTTACAATGAACCGAGAAAACAATGCATTTACTATTTCCGAACATGTCGATGTGGTGTTAGTGTATGGTGCAGCCGGAGAAAATGCGCTCGCGGCGACTAGGTAGTACCGGGAACGATGGCCACAACGTCACCCCCCATGTGCAAATACAATCCTACAATGCGTTCAGCGGCTGCTTAAATTGCATACAATCTTTATAAATTAATAAAAAACATATCACAATAAATATTACAAGCAATAGAACACAAAACGAGAGAAAAGAGATTATATAAACATCTTAGTCTAAGAAGGAGCGATAAGACCATTACCATAATGTATGCATATCAGAGAATTTTAAAAACTCATTAACTGAGTAGAAACAATGCGTAACAAGAAATTACTTTATTTTCTGTTTAAAATCACGAGTATTCAAGGACTTTAAACTAGTTGACACAATATTATATAAATGGATATCTAAGGAATTTTTCTTTGATTTAGTCAATCTATAACGTGGAATCAAAAAATTGTCCGCAGATCTCGTCCCATAACTATGACATTGAGAGTGTGTAACATATAGATGTTTCTGAGAATGAATCTAGGAGAGTGGCATATATGTAAAGACATGGTAACGGTAGAATTTTAAGTTTTTTAAAATGCGGTCGACAGTATAGCTAGAATTAGTCATTAACCGTACAGCTTTCTTTTGCAACTTAAAGGATTATATTATAGATTATAGGATTATAGAATTTTTTCAATTTAAAACGTACTGTTTTAGACCATCAGTTGCTTATTTTTGTGCTCTCTGACACCCTTTTCAAGGAATGCACTTATTTCAGAAACACCCTGTACTTTGAGCCATATTTGCAATAAAAATTCCTACAATACTTTATTTTGTGAAACAAAGTGCTCTTCAATTTATTTAACTGTGTATTTTACATAAAAAAAATATAATAATATAGAATAATATCTCGAAAATAATTCTCTGAAATACAACTGCGAATCAAATGAAATTTCCAAAATAGACAGTTCAGTTGAAATTTTGAGCTTCTTAGGCTATCCCTCGATATTTCCACCACGAGTTGATATAAGTGCATATAAATCCAGTGAATTTTTATATTTTGCCCCGACCAGCATTGAATCACACCAAAAATATCAAATAAACAGCTAACAGCCGAACCCACCAAACATATACCGGTTTCGAACTTATTAGTTCTCATCAGTCTTGCCACAGGTAGGACAACCAACGACCGTTTATTTCATAGCAAATCCAAGCAGCATGTGAACATTCCTCGATGGCGACATTGGTTTACTTCATTTGAAGAAATACGTGATAGATCAGTGTCAATAACCCACAAACCCAATAGTCCATAAATCCCTAAACTCAATCACCCATTATTCTAATAACCAAAAATCATAAACCTAATAACTTATAAACCCATAATTCCTAAAATCCCTAATCACGTAAACCCTAAAACCTATCCACGTAAACCCTAAGCCCTAATACCCATACACGCCTAAACCCTCATTAACCCCAGAACCCATCAATCTAAAAATCATTAGTTTTATGTTTTTCTGTTATAAGGTGAATGGATGATTGGGTTTATTGGATTTATGGGTTATTAGATTTGTGGGTTATTAAAGACCTAATGGCTTTTTTCCTGTTTTCAAAAAAAAACTTGCCAAATTTTATATTTTCCGCACTTCCGGCATAAAATATAAGACTTTTTAATGTGATTAAATAAACATTTGTTGCTATACCATCTGACCTGCCGCGTGGCTCGAATTGTTTCTATTTTTGCCCACTGTGCACCCCCGTGAAGATAGCAGCAGTTGGCACGTGTCTACTCTCAAAAACCTTCTACACGCAAGCGAGAAGCTGCTAATTTATTGTGTTTTGTCTTGCTTTGTCATAAGTTAAAACAATAATGCCACTAATTCTGCATTGTTATAGACATATGTACTTGCAAGACTGATGTAAACAATAAGCCACAATAATAAGAGTCTATGAAAACCACAATAATAATGTATGAATTGGAATTTGTCAAATCAATCAACTGAAGCTACTTGGAAGGGCGAGGGCAAAAACTACATAAAGCTTGTAAGTATTTCAAACAATTTTTTCTCACAATCTACAAATATTTCATTAAAACTTTTTTGTAATATCCATCCTACTTTTAATGGCGCATACTTACATAAATTAGACTAGACGGTATCTGTTTTGGTTTGGGTGAATCGTATATCCACGGAGATTTTTGGCTTTTTGGCTTTTAAATATCACTAGAAATGAAAATTTTTCTATGCGCATAAAAAAACGTGGGCTTAACTTTTGGCGGCACAATATGTTAAAATAAATCGAAAAATGTCATATTTTTCTTCCTATTTCATTATGTATCTTTTCAACAGTTGATTTTAGGCGAAAATGGAAGAGGAAAAAAATGTTTGTAATTAAATATTTTACAAAACATGATTAGTTACAAATCGAATGAATCATGATTATTATGGTAAAAATCGAAAAAATCGCAAAAATGAGGTTAAAAAACAATACTTTTTAGGGACTTTTTTGGGGTATTTAAATTGGGTATAGGACCTTTATACTTGGCTCAAGAAAACTCCATATTATGTAGAATCATCACACCATAGTTCATCAAAATCGGTTCGATAGATTTTGTATAATAATTTTGCAATCCAGATTTTGAAAAAAAAATTGCAAATTTTCAAAATTTTACACAGCAAAAACCAAGGCCTTTAGATACTTGAATATTTAATCACATATAGAAGGGCTTTCAAGCTTTCAAACTTTTGTTGAAAAATTCGAATCCGTCAATTAAGAGAGCTCTGGCGCTTGTTTAAACATTGCTCGAATTTTTGTACTTATAAATAATGAGAATAACATTGTGAATATTCAACCAAATCAAATTTTTTAAAGCAGGTTTAAAAGTTCTTGGAAAGAGGCTTCTTTAAAAAAAACAGATCGATTGGTCAATTAGTTACGTAGATATAGCCGATCAAAGTTAACCGTCATTAACACTAAATGTACTGGGACATCCGGGCTATTTTTTCGAAAAATACCTTTGGTATTCCGAGTACTTACCAGGTCTAAGATTACAATACTTTTCTTCATTGGCAACCTACTTTAAAACGTGTTTAAAGTTATTTATGCAAGCGAGAAATTCAAGAAACATATTGTGCCGCCAATAGTTAAGCCCACGTTTTTTTATGCGCATAGAAAAATTTTCATTTCTAGTGATATTTGAAAGCCAAAAAGCCAAAAATCTCCGTGAATATACGATTCACCCAAATATGGCTTTTTGAAACAGATACCGTCTGGACTATATTCAGTTTTTTTTATAAGCCGCGAATTACCCTACATACCTAGTTTTCAACATTCCATTAGTTACATGTATATATTTTTTAAGGGATTAAATTCGGAACCACTATTTATGGTTGTGAAATCTGCAGCTTTAGCAGCATCGAAATTTATGAGCTGTGATGAAAGAAGCCAATAAAGCGGAGAGAACGACCCAAGAAATATAAAAAATGACACATAAATTATTGTGAGACATCCTGTATAAACAACATCTATTCACGATCCTTCCGCGGGCTTATCGCCCACTTTTTCTAAAAATTATTACACTCAGACTTCCTACCCCTCAAATTTACGACCGGACCACAAGACATTCCCGCCTGGAATAAAAACGCGAATAAAAAGAAATCCGGTGAGTCCCGAGCCGACTGGTGACATAAATTGAGCAAAAAAAAGACTCACTTCCGTCGCTATGCGCGACGCCCTCCCTCAGCAAGAAGTACCTCAACCCGTCGCTCGTGTAGACGCCGGAACGGTCGAACGGGCACACCACGTTGTTCTTGGACTTGGACATCTTCTCCCCGTCCACCGTCCAGTGAGAATGGCAGAGGATGGACCTGGGGGGCTCCAGATTAGCCGCCATCAAGAAGGCCGGCCAGTAGACGCCGTGGAATCTGAAATGATGGACTCAGTTAGCGCATTTTTTTTTGCATTCGTATTCAGAAAGTATATATCACAGTTAATGTGCAAAAAATCAATTTTTTTTTTCAACTATTTCACCCTCAAAATAACTAATGAAAACGAAGCGCGGGAACACGACGGAGGCCATGTTCTGACGTCAAACCACTCATTAGCGGCTAGCCTACATGACTGGGTCCCACATACATCATGCAATATCTCTGGCTATGGACAGCTATGGTTGGCAAAAACAAACTATGTAGTTGAAAAGGAAATGTAATTACAAATTTTAATTGTGAAAAAAAAGCGATTAAAATTAGTATTTTTATTATCAATCGTTTGACTAACAAAATTTTGAGGCAAAAAAAAAATTAATATTCGGCTAACATTTTCCAGAAACACTAAATACACCAATAAGAAAGCAGCACCACTATTTACAAAGAAAAGTTTATTCTTTATAACAAACAAAGAAATGACATACCGCTTTTAATGGTATATTACAATAAACTCTATGAAAATTCCTATGTTTGTAGCTTTGGAATAGTCATGGAAATAACATATAAAGATTTTAACCATGGCTAGGGGGGAGCAGGGGTGTGCAAGGCCTGCCGCAGAAAGTCCGGTGCCCACCCCAGAAAAAAAGATCTAATATCGTTTTTCGGTAAATCGCTGTTTGCGCCACTTGTTTTTGTTAGAATCAAACGAAAAAGTGTATTTCAATTTTATACATAACATTGTTAACTTTTTTCAGTCTAATTAATAGGCAAAAAATATCCTACAACTTCTATGTATTCTGTTTAAAGCCGATTTAATATTTATTTTTATTTATTTCCAGATTAAGGAGGTTTATCTGATTTGGAATTGACGAACAAATATTCATAAAAAAATTAATATAAACTTATTAATATGAAGAAAATCCTCAAAAAAAATTAGGACTAGTTTGGATACCCAAGACACGAGATATTAATAAAATAATTTTTCACGATTTAGTACGAAGTCTTATGAGAATGTAGATTTTTTTGGTCTTTCCACTTAGAATGCGCAACAATTGAGGAACAGTTTCCACAGCAACTTGTATAAATAGGAAACCGATATCTAAGGAACCGTATGACAGCTCGTAGAAATCGATTAGGTACTTGTAAGATACATAATTTATAATAATTCTCCTTCAAACTGCTGTCGCTGACTAACTTATCCTCCAAATGCGTGATAGCGGCAACGCCGCGGTCTCAACGTAACGTATTATTTGAAATTCGCAGGTGTCCAAACCAACAGAATGATCGAACGGGAGCGAGTGAACGCCGAGCCGAGCGCGCCAGATAAGTGCAACGTTGCCAAATCTAAAGGCTTCAGTCACTAGCGAATCTACAGAAACTTCCTTAATAAAATGCGTAAAATATAGGCCATGTATAGAATTTTTAGACATTTTTTCAAGTTTATTGCAAAATTTGACGTGATAAGAGAATTTTGGAGTTCGGATTCATGTACAGCGACCACAAAACCATGTAAGATCCCTACTTCGGGTGCCGATGAATTTAGGTTTGTGGTGCTGTGTTGTCAGGAGGTATATTCAAAAATCGAGAAATACTTCAAACTACTAAATTTCAACATGCAATTTCTCAAAAATGAAAAACGATATCGGGATAAATCCAAGTGCGTTTTAAAGAGTACTTTAAGACCCCATTAATGGTTTCAGCAAAAAAAATTATCTTTGCATGTAACATAACCTCATACATGTCAAAAAATTGCGATTTGGTCACTTTTAGGTTAGGATATCTCGAAAACCCGAGCCGATTGAGAAATTTGAACCTCGGATTCGAATTCAGCACACTAAAATCCGTTGTGAAAGTATATTCGTGTTGTTGGGTGAAATTTTGTCGGCCTGTGTTATCTTTGGATACACACACCATGTTACCATAGCAAAGTCTTTCAGTTTGTGTTTTTTAACATAAACATCAATCAACATAAACGTAATATTATTTCAGTAGGTTTTCTAAGTACTCAAAAACTTTCTTTTCTAATGAACTCTCCCATTGATTTACACATTAAAGGAACTGACATTCGGAAGATTGATAATCGAAGGAAAATAAATTTAAAAACTTAATTCGTTTTTTTTCGTGATTAATCTCTTTAGGGGAGGAATTTAAAACTCGCTTAAAAAGGGAAACCTATATTTTAACTCAGTTACAGAACAACGTAAACTTTGTTATTACATGGGAATGACCTACTTCTTTCCATTTTCCCTTTCACTTGGCAAAACGTCAGATTCTCCGGTCCCAATACTCTTTGGATGAAATATGATATTTTTTAAAATTATTTCCAGTAAATTAATTGAGCTTATTTTGATATAGATCAGGGTGTATTAAAGAACATTACATCAAACTAAATAAAAATCGAACAAATGGTACTATACTCTGTTTGGAAATGAAAGAGAGTAATAAAACCTCGAGATAAGAACCGGCCATGGGCGTGCTAATATTTCGTTTCAGGTAATTATCGGGTAACACTAATGCTAACAGGTAATGGGTGTACATTAGTATATTTTACTGGATACATCATAGGGCAGGAGCCAGTGTATTGTGACAGATCAATCCAGTCTTAGAGCTGAATATACGAAGACGTGCTAGTGCAGTAGAGTATAATTCGACTTGTGTTTAGTGACTAAAGTACACTCATTTTATTTTAAAAAAGAAATACCAACGCTAAACAAAATTTTAAGTGAACTTTCAGAGGACAACGATTTGCCAAAAATCAGTAGAAGCAAATTATGGGCCGTCTTACGAGAATTGAATTTTTGCTGGGAAAAGCAGAACAGGAAGTCAGTTCTTATCGATAAAGATGAAATTATTTGTTGGCGAAGATACTACTTAAGATCAATTAGAAAATTCCGTGACGAAGGGAGGAATATTTATTATCTAGACGAAACTTGGGTCAACGAGGGATATACTGTAACAAAAGTGTGGCAAGATAAAAATGTAAAAAGTTTTCGACAAGCATTTTTGGATGATTTTCAACAGGGTTCAAGGCACCTTCAGGTAAAGGGCGAAGATTAATAGTGATTGTAGATGGCGGTTTACTTTTATTTGAATCTAAAAATACAGGTGACTATCACGAAGACATTAACGCAGATGTTTTCGAAGAGTATTTTACACAGATGTTGGATCTTATTCCTCCGGGAATAAGTGTCATGGATAATGCCAGTTACCATTAACGGCAGACCGAGCGGATGATTACGACTGCTTGGAGGAAAGCCGATATAATTCAATGGTTATCCGGAAAAAACATTTCTTTTGAAACAAATATGGTGAAAAAGGAACTTTTGACACTTGTCAATCTTAATAAAGATCAGAAAAAATATGTTATCGATGAAATGACAACAAATCGCCAAATAACGGTACTACGGTTACTACCTTATCACTGTGAACTTAACCCAATCGAATTAGTCTGGGTGCAGGTAAAAGGAGATGTAGCGCGAAATAATACGACGTTTAAATTAAGTGACGTAAAAATTTGGTTAAAAAATTCCTTGGAACGAGTAACTGCAGATAACTGGCAAAGATGTATACATCATATACAAAAAGAAGAGGAAAAAATATGGGAACTCGATAATTTAATTGACGTTACTTGGAACCTATCGTTATCAATCTAGGAGACGAAGATAATTCATCAGAATATTCAGAGGATGAATTTTAATATACCTACTTTTTTATTTTCTTTATTGTACATTTATACAACACTACATTTACTCACCATAATTTGAATTTTCAAAATACATATATTTTTGTGTGGAATAAAAGTCTATTCATTAAATTTAAATAAATATTTTGATAATAATATTGAATAATTTTATTTGAATTACTAAAAACCCTCCTAACCCGGTTATGATGCTTAAAGTAGCCTCATGTTTTGAAATGCTGTTTTTATATTGTTTACTTATAAGAGAAATGGACCGAGAAATTGAAGCGGCATAGACAAAGACGGATTGTCGGGGATTAGCTACCTGCTACAATTTAGTACAGTCCGATCCCACAAAGTTTTGTTAAAAGTAGACCTCATCTATACGGAAAATACATAATATAAAAATATTGAATATAAGCACCAGTACTTCATTTATTTACTATTTGCATACATAATGAGCTTTTATTACTCTCTTTCATTTCTAAAGAGACTATAGAATATTACAGAGCTTTAATAAATGATCACATGTCAGTTGACCGTTTGTAAAAGTAATTTTATTTCCTTCGCGTTGGCAAGGTTACGTTACAACATAAGATTATGTTTTACCGGCTGGTGATTAGTGTAATTTTTCACGAGATTTTATTCAACGAATCGGCGATCGCATTATCTCGAACATAGACGCAACATTTTTCGCTGTATGTAAATGAATCAATATTGATGACGCTAAGATTTTTAGTTGACACTACCATTCGCGCAATTCTCGGTGGTTACGTGGCTTGTAATCATTTATGAAGGTTCTATATTATACAGGGTGTCTGCGAAATGTTGGGAAATCTCGAAGCTGGAGATAATGGTGATCAAAATAAGTCGATTGAGCCAAATATGCCTTATGCAAATATTGCTGGTTTCAAAGATACAGGGCGTTCAATGCTTGAATTTTATTTTGAAAGTCCTCAATAATTTCCAAAACTATTGGAGTATGAACAAAAAAAAAATGGCACTATTATGTTTTTTGACATGACAAATAAGAATTTTTAACTAATTTTGACGTTGCTTGTACAGGGCGTTAGTTATGCCCTATTCCTTTGATAAAAAGAGGACAACTTTTTGCCTTTAGAATTACGGACATTGTGTATTTAAAATATGAAAGAACATTCTTTGTTTCATAAAAAAATTACTCTTATTCGATTTAGATATCTCCCTTGGTTATCGAGATGTTTGCATATACAAGCTTGTATATGCATTTCGTTTTTAAGCAACTTATTAAACTAATGCGACTTGACAAGTAACTAGTGTATGAACCTTTCTTTGTTATTTAATGAACATAAATTTAATACAGAAAGAATTTATTTACAGAAAACAGAAAAAATTGGAAATTTAAGAAATATCTACTTAGGACTAAAAATTACTAATTACTATAAAAATTGTTCAAAATGAGCACGGCCTTGCCTAATACACTGAAGAGCGCGTCTAATTAGTGATGGCTGTACTCTCGAAATAATTTGAATATTAGTTTTTATTTCCTGGCTATGGTGGAAAATCCTTTGCCACAGTTCATCTTCACTTGCCACAGGAGTAGCGTAAACAGGTATTTTCAAATTACCGCAGAAGTAGAAATCCAAAGGATTCAAATCTGGCGATCCAGGCGGCCAGGACAGTGGTCCTGTCCGGCCTATCCATCGATCTGGATAAACCATATTTAAGTGTTCCCTAACTCTTAAACTAAAATGAGGTGGAGCACCATCGTGCATAAAACACATATTAATGCGTATTTGAAAAGGAAGATCCTCTAAAGATTGGGTAGCTGTTCTTGGAGAAACTATAAATATCTCTAGCCATTTAGTTTATGTGGTAATTCAACAGGTCCTATTAAATGATGTCCAATTATGCCTGCTCATAAATTGATTTGAAACTGCACTTGATGGCGGGTTTCCCTTATTAGTCCATTGAAATGTTACATTTTTTTGGGCTTAGCGTACAAAAGTCAGAGTACGCAATTTTATTTTTTGGATGTCAAGAGGGGGTTAGTGTAAAGTTAAATCCATGTTTGTGGGGTCGCAACCCTTGTGCGTCGGCCGTCGTCTTGTAAAAAGGGCTGCGAATGCTTTTTATACTACTACTATACTATTCAGGCAAACCATTCGTCGCACAGAAAATTTGTAAAAACATTTTTTGTTGCAAATTAAATTCTCTACAACTTTGGTTTCCATTAGTTTTAGTCGTAGAACCAAAAATAACAAAGTTATTAACGAAAATGCATAAAAATTTGGGAACAAATTTTCTTTTGGTCGTTATAACTTTTTTCTGGTCATTTTACAAAAAAAATTACATCAGAGCATTTTGATAGAAGGAATAATTTCCATTACAAACTTTTTTCAAATTTTATTTATTTATTAGGGTTTTACAGCGATGCGAAACTTACACTATTCTCCAGTACTAGTAGGTATACATTAATGCCACCCTTAAGTATAAAAAATGCTTATAAAAATTATTTCGCTGCAACCCTTAATACGGCCCGGGCATTTATAAAAACATACAGGACTTTGTAGAAAGAGATCATTTAAGCTATTCACGCAGATAAATTTAACAAACATCATCAAATAATATATAAATTTAAATATTCACTTAAGGGCGGCATCCACCCTTAGGTATGAGGGCTGGAAATATATACCCCGTATATTAGTCCGATTTTCGAGTCATTTGAATATATAAATGTTGAAAATTTTAACAGGCATTAGCACATGAATGAAAATCATAATCTGAAAAATCGTTGCTCGGAAACCGTTGCTGTATTCACACACGTGTATAATAGTCCAGGAGAATTACACATTGGCATGGCTGTTGCTTGACGTAGTTTAGATATTAGTAAAAATCGGTCGAGAATAATATAAACAATGTAAATATAAGGTTGCGCCAAGAAAAAAAGTTGTGCTATTTGCAGAAAAAAATAAAAACTGCAAAAATACTCAAAAATCACGTGTTTTTTATAACATTTTCCAATATAACTTCTTAAATATGCGGTTTACAGAAAAACTATTACTGATGAAATTGTTTGTTATGAAATTTGCTATAATTGTTTTGATACCTGCACATTTCATATTTTTGTTGCTAGCTAGCGAAAACAGCGTGAGAAAGTGATGAAAATCGAGGTAATTTTGAAGCGTTCAACTGATAGGTAAGAAATTGTCCAATTCTGCTATAAATGTAAATGTAATTACTTTAAAAGATTACAAAACGAAATCCCAAAACCCGATCGAAATCGGTCTGATAGTTTTGGTATGAAACAATTTGTTACTAAATTTTAGCGCGAAATGTCGTTATTTTTTTGCGTCAGTGCTGAGGTTAAAGTTAGGCATTTTAATTGGCGCTGATTTTTTTTTACACATACTTGGACTCTTTAACTATCATATAGAATCGTTATAATATTAATTACATGTTAAATAAAAATATCAAGATTTTATTTAAAATTATTACCACGTAATTAAAGTTAAAATTAGTTAAAACTAATACCTAGTAACAGTAGATTATGTACCTATATCCTACCATATATAGTATAACAACAAAATGTGGAACATTTTTAGTCGTAATAGACCGAAAAGGTCTATATATTTTAATGAAACCTTGGTAATTGAATTCCTCTTGTTTGAATTTCCAAACATCAAATATCTAAATCAATGGACGGTAGGCGCAAAAACACGGCGTTGTTAGCGCGTGTGTGCCCGCTGCCCTTCCACATAGTAGTTGTAATTAGTCGTCTTCCGTACGAGTACGGCAAGACTCTCTGTTCTCGCTAATAATACAGTAATTGTTACTTATGTTAAATCAATCAGGTGTTTATATGATTACGACAAATACAAGTTGTGCGACATTCATTGTGGCGTGTTATTTCTTACATCTAGTCGTTGCCATCTTTAAACATCGAGATTAGGCCAGTGAATAATACAGTCCACCCATATCATCTTTCCTACAACCCCTGAAAGTAAGATTGCCAAATACCAACAAAACACTTGATTCCTAGATTCTCTTCTTCGAACTACGCAAACTCCCAAGAAAATTAAACTTGAAAACAAATTGCCACAAAATTATGATCATAAATATCGTACAATATATAGAAGGGTTACTGCCACTACCAATTTGTAGGTACATGCTTCGAAAATTGTTATTAATGAAGGAAGGCAACACTAAAAGCTTGACAGAGTTGCATTTTCTTTGCCTATAATACCTAAACAACAACATAAAAACGAATGATGTAAACAGAAGTGTACTGCCTCCCGTACTAATAGATTTTTGAATCTTTCAACAAAAGTTAGTATAACAGACGATAGCCATAATGATGTTGGTGATGCCAACGGCCAGAGTATCTAATACTGTGTCAGTACCTTTGCAGTGTAATAGTTGTCATATGTGTGATTCGGTGTCACGGTTGGTGGAGACTCGGTATACTTCTGGTTCAGAGGAAAAAGAAACATTCCCAGGTCAGGTCCGCCGAATACTTGCCATTAAACTCTGCGTATTATCAAACTCCAATTCTTGATGATTATCAACAAACGATATAGGCCTCTTATTGCCATAAACTAGAAAAAATAAATAAAACCTATAATTTTTACTTGTTATAGAAGTATCCTACTGAAAAATTTTCATTTTAAATTATCTCATCTTTTAATGTTTATAAAACCTTCAAAATTAACCCTAGAAAGATTGATAATTCTCTCATATCATATTGA
>NW_019416512.1:537856-569954 GCF_000390285.2 Anoplophora glabripennis
AAAGTTAAAATTTTTCGAATTTTTAAAATCGCTCCAAAAATTATTTAAAAAAAGAAAATTAATATTATAACAATTCTATATGACAGTTAAAGGGTCCAAGTACGTGTAAAAAAATCAGCGCCAATTAAAATGCTTTAACCACAGCACTGACGCTAAAAAATAACGACATTTCGCGCTGAAATTTAGTAAGAAATTGTCTCATACCAAAACTATCAGACCGATTTGGATCGGGTTTTGGGATTTCGTTTTGTAATCCTTTAAAGTACTTACATCTACATTTATAGTAGAATTGGACAATTTTTTACCTATCAGTTGAACGCTTCAAAATTACCTCGACTTTCATAACTTTCTCACGCTGTTTTGGCTGTCTAACAACAAAAATATGAAATGCGCAGGTATCAAAACAATTTTGTCTTATAGCAAATTTCATAACAAACAATTTCATTAGTAATAGTTTTTTCTGTAAACTGCATATTTAAGAAGTTATATTGGAAAATGTGAGAAAAAACACGTGATTTTTGAGTATTTTTGCATTTTTTTATTTTTTCTGCAAATAGCACAACTTTTTTTTCTTGGCGCAACCTTATATTTTCATTGTTTACATTATTTTCGACCGATTTTTACTAATATCTAATCTACGTCAAGCAACAGCCATATCTCGAAGGTTTTGAGCTTAATTCTCTTGGACTACAATAAGTGTTAAATATTTTAAGCAATCTTGAACGAAACGGGAGACGACCGTATTACAAAACATTGTACGCGGCCCTATTCAAATCGTGGGTGCAAGGCAAACGTTCCACATAAATAAATTAGAGACTGGAACATCACGCCTAAAGCGTATCGCTGTATGATTTATATCCCAGACCCTTCAATGTATGTTATATTATCCCCGAACCGTTTTATCGCTTCCGAGTGATTTGGAACGCCCCCGGATTGACAGGCTTTTAAGAATGGGGAGTCCATTAACTTCCGGTGTGACAGTTAACATTAGTTAAACGAGAGAAAAGCGTGTTTTTGTAAAATTATATCGACTCATAAGGAGCCCTTTCCGTCATCGTGAAATGATGAAAGATCGAGGCGGAAAGAAGATTAAAATGAATCAAAATATATAAAAGTAAATACAGAGCCGATCCTAGTGGAGGGCAAAACGCGCCTCGCATAGAACGTCACGAGGAAGAGGCGGAAAAATGAGGACTTTAAAAAAAAGTATAAAAAAATGTAATATAGTTCCTGTCGGATGTGAAATATATTGTGCACGTGATCACTTAAGAATCCAGAATCGTGCTTAACTTCGTCGATCTCTATGGGGATTTGTTTTTATTGAATTTAGCAAGTGTTCTTAGGAATAGCTGAAAATTGTGCTACACCCATTCAAGAGCGTAGATTGCGAAAATTATATTGGATTTTGCGTAAGACGTCGATTAGAACAGCTTTTTTACTAATTCATTTCCGAGTGATGTTCTTTGTATCTCGAAATGTAAGCGAGATGCAAGCAAATCAAGACTATTTTCATGTTTTTATTGAATCTACAAAAAAGGAAAAGAAACGATAACACAGTCACAGAAAAAATGTCCAAACCCAAGAGAGCCACATATCATTTCTGAAGGAATTCGCTGACAAAATTCATAACATGCCGATGAATTTCGGAGAAAAGTGAAATTTTTGGGTGAAAACGCCTAAATACGGGTTAAAACTGATTTTTTCCTAAATTTGTGATAGAGAAAGATGGCTATAATGAAGGCGCTTAATAGTCACCGCCCATTTCGCCCTTCCACAAATGAGAAGTAGATCTTATTTGTGGAAGGGCGAAATGGGCGGTGACTATTAGACCCCTTCATTGTAGCCATCTTTCTCTATCGTACGGATTTCTATGACTTTCTTTACCGCTCTCACATAACGGCCGATGAACCATGGGGACTTTCCGACCCTGTATATCATTTTCGTAGTATTTTGAGGCGCTGAACACAATGCCATTAGTAAAATTTACCCATAACCTCGATATTTCTCAGACAATCCATTATTTGGATGAAAATACATACTACGAAAATGATATATTTTTTACAAAATTTAGGAAAAAATCACTTTTGACCCATATTTGGGTGTTTTCACCCAAAAATTTCACTTTTCTCCAAAATATGTAGTGAAGTCGTGAATTTTGACTACAGGATCGTGTTCAGCGCAACGAATTCCTTCGGAAATGATAAGGGGCTCAAGAGAACCCAAGAGGGTTTGGACTTTTTTGTGTGGCTGTGTAATCTTTGTTGATAGACCATGTAATTCCTGTGATTCTCTAATGCATTTTTGTTTGCTATTATACAGGGTGTTCCGGAGGTAAGTGCGAAAAACTAAATGGTGCATCCTTGGCGAATTTAAAGGAAAGCGGGAAAGGTTTTCAAAGTATATAAAATTTTTCGATTGAAGCAGTTCCTATAAAGTTGTTCAATGTCAAGAACAAATGAGATTTAATGTCAAGAAAAAACGAGATTTAATTTATTTTTTATTTTTTTCAAAAAGCACTGGTCTGTACCAAACTTGATACAGACATTACATCATCTTATTCCGCATATTCCCCTCGTTGTTTTAAACACGCCATATTACGAGACCTTCGAACTAATTTAACAGTTATTCGCGGTCCCTGATGATTTCTTTAAAAAATCATTCCTCGCACAAATGGGATGTTGTGGCTGCATTTTGTCGACACTCCCCGTAAATTGAAAACCACGTCTATAAGTTCGTTATGTGTTCGTAAACGTGTACAACTGTTAAAAAAACGTAAAGAATAGAAAAACTAGAACCGAAAAAAACGCTAATTGAAAAATGTTAAAAATTTTCACATAATTTTCCGCAGAGATACTCGACTCCGAACATTGGAAACCGTCTGGTAGGTAATTTATTTTTATCATGTTCATAACAAAAATATTCATTGTTACGATTGCCAGACAAAAAGTACACGATGAATTTTTTTCTTCTTGCAAGTTCATCCCTATGAACCACCCTTTCGGCTATTTAAAACCGTCTGGCATTTGAAAATTTCTAGGTACTTATTAATATGTCTATTTTTTCATCAACTGCCAGACACTTTAAGTGAAAAACTAATTATTTTATGCAAAAGGAAATTAATTTTCCAAATCGGCCCTTAAAACCACCCTTATTTTCATTAACTAACTTACCTTTTTGAAACCACAAAATGCCAGATATTTTTCGATGACGCCACACCCATGTGCGCTAGCTCACGGTCTATTAAGAAATACGTTGACCATTTGCAAATTTGAAAGACGAATCCTCCTGTTTTATAAAGAGTGAATATTTTTTAAATATTTTGTTAAAAGTGGAGGCACACGAAAGGCTAGTGGCGTTGTTTTATGTAGGTGGTAAATAGATAAGGTAGCCTTATTAAAATTTGTTTTTATATTTTTTCATATTTTTAAATATTCATAAACCAAGTAGGAAGAATTTTATTAATTATTAGGTAAATATATCACTTTGTTTTTTTTTTTCTTTTACTTAATTTTATTGTAAATACAATTTTTAAAGTTCTCATCTTATTTAATTTTTTAATTTATGGTTATTTGAGAGCATATTAATAAACTAACCAAATAGGTGCATATTGGCCTTGAAAATTAAATAAAAAATTCTTTATTGCCCACCTAGCAAAACAACAGTGGACCTTACAATGTCACGAACCACCACTGGTGTATTATAAATATTAACAGTGTTCATTCTAGAGCATAAATAAAGAGTACCTTATTTACTTAGTTTTTTGCTAAAACTACCCGTTTTAGAAGTTCTACATCCTATTTTAAAAAATAATCGTCTTTGAAGACACTGTGTAGGTACCTCAAATTATTAAATTTGCTATTTTTCTTAAATACATTTCACATAGTCCTATCGATATGAATTCATTAATAATTAATGCTGCATGTTAATTATGTTTGTAATGCAAATTAGAAACACAAGTAAGCACTTCAATTCAAGCTCTACGCTCTACCGATAAACATTTTTCACGTTTTCATTAAAAACCTAGTACTACTCACTTCAAAATATCCTTCCCGATAACCTGCACATCTGGCGGCCAAACTTTTTGAAACTCCGAGGGGTCCAGCGAGTAACCAGCCACGGTTAAATAGTTGACGAGGGCGTCCAACCAGACGTAAACGGTTTGGGCATCGTCGCCGGGCACTCGAATGCCCCAGTGCACCCGAGAGGATGGCCTAGAGATTGAAACGTCCGGCAGATCGCCGTTGCATATCAGGTCCAATAAGATCTTCTGAAATTTTTTCGGACGGATGATTTTCTCTATAACACGAAAGCGAAAGATAAGGTCAATATGCTAGATATTGCTTATCTTATAATTTCTACATGATATCCCAATGAAAAGCAAAGGCATGCACGGGTGGCTTACGAGGGATATTAGAAAACTATCTCCAACCGACGCCACTTATAATAAAGCCTCACATCTGATACGTCATTGTTTAGCTACGTCACTGCCAGTGGTTTGGTCGATTATTATTGTAAATTAAAGAAATCAGCACGCGCATTTTTAATTTTATTTATCATGATAATGACAATTTAACAATTTCGGAAATTATTACAAGATTCATTATATGATAAAATGCATCTTTAAATAACATTCGTATAAAACTGTTGCATGTGCATTTGCACTTATTCTAAAACTTGGCCTTATTTCGGTAATTTAAATTAGGTTACAAGTTTGAGATTAGGAATAGGGCGGAGAAACTAATTGGGGCAGAGAAACCAATTAGGGTGGTAAATCTAATTAGGTCGCAGAAGCTAATCTTATGCATTTCAACGACTATTTTATAAAGAAGCAATGTGCTTTCCACATGTGTATATCTACATTCGAACGAAAAATATATATAAAATTTGAGCAACAACATATGCATTGTTTTAAAGAACCTATACAGAGTATTTACAAATTTGGAAAGGATGTTTGAAGAGTAAACAAATCGATTTGTGAAAACTTGGCTAGTAGAAATATATTTTGCAAATAAAATATTTTTTAACACCTACTAACTTACCACATTGATAGGATGAAAATCTTTTTGGAACCACTGTTTCCAGTAAAACGTCATACCTATTTAGAAATGACTGTACATGAAGATGTATAGCTAACTCGCAGTTTTTTTTAGGGTTTTCATCCGTTGATTTTAGTATGACTATTCGCACTTACTATCACACCACAGGCATACCGTCGTTTTACAAAAAGAAAAGGCAGTTAAAAATAAGAATTGAAAAAAATTAAGTTAACTTTAAACATTTATTCACTAATAACACAGCCCCGCAAAAAAGTGGGAGATCCGAAAGACAAGACCATGATATCTACATGTTTTTGGGGTCACTGAATCCGAATCCGGTATCCGTTGACCCGATTAGCTTTGGGATATGGTCATTTCAAGATCAAATGTAGAGAATCAATTTCCAACAAAGTAAACCAATATCTATACATTTTTGGGGTCGCAATAAAATCTATTAAAAAATTACATCAATCACAGCCGGTTTTATTGTAATCTTGATTTTATTATTTTAATAATTTTTAATTTTACAAAAATTGAATTGACACCGTGAATGACATAAAATTACTGTTCTAAACAAAATTACTTGTCACGCTTGTAATCATATATGAAGACTCTGTAGTAAAGCTTAAACCGACAGAATGATTTTACTAACATTACATTTAAAGCGACTTGAGATTCAAGAATTAAAAAAAAAAACACTGTTATCGATCTATAACTACGGGTTTATATACAGGGTGATTCACAACTTATCCAAAAAAAATTGAGGATACGTCCTGAGAAATGATGTCAATGTAAAAAAAAATTTCTAAAATCCTTATAGTTACTGAGAAAAAAATTTATGTAGTATTTTCAACCTTTACATCGCTGGACTATTGTAGTCTCTAGCGTCATTCGCGTTGTGCATTGTGTGCAATGCGCTCTCTCTCCACGTGCCCTCAGGCGATTCCGAATACTGAAATCCGATATTAGTATTTACGTTTCTGCGATAGTGTTTACATTAGTTTTTCAAGTGTAAAAAATGGTTTACGTGTATAGCAACTCGGGAGTTGATGGATATCGTTTTAATTTACGGTAAAGCAAGACAATATTTGTGTTATGGTGAAGCAAGACAACATTTGTGTTAGTTCGTAGAAACTAGGTATGACGGACCCATATGTGCTTACACGTCGGTGGACAAAATTTTGAACAGTTGTTGTATGTCAAATTATTTTATTAATTAATAATAACAATAGCGACAAAAGCAGTTGAATTTGCTGATATAAAATACGTGTTATAAAATTTTATTTACTTCCTTCCTTGGGAAATTCTTTCAATTTTTTGTCTGTTCATTTTTTATTGCACTTTGCTGCCGTGCCAGGCGCCGACTGCATGCTTTGCCTTGCGTAAGGTCATGTTTTACAGTGGACCAGTTTCTAGTGCCGTGCAGACGTGTATTTATAATCATTTTCGAACTGCCCTTTTATATTTTTTTTTACAAAATTGTGTTTGTAAATCTCCTGTACATTCAAAAAAAACTTTTTTGATAAGTTCTGAATCAGCCCGTACATATTCAATTCCCGTCAAAAAAAAGTGCAGCTTCTGACATGGTAAGAGAAAAAATGAATTAATTTTTGAAATTCCCTCGTAAAAGTATTTATATTCTTAGGAGGATTATTTAAGTGGAAACGCCAATATTTACAAAGGACCCCGCGCCTAGTACTCGGGATTCGGGAAGGGTCATTTTAATTAAAATCCTGATATTTACCGTCCCTGGTAAGCCAATATATGAGTTCTTCTCTGAAGGAATGGAGCTTAAACATATAATTGGGCTCTTCTGTCCATTCTACTGGATGGCCGCTTTCGGAAGACACCATTATCTTACGCCCATCGGCCCCTACGGTCTCTTTCAACTGAGAATCTGTTAAAAAACTTTCGTCGGAAACGCAATACCATCCGGAATAAGTGGAAGAATATATGTGGCCATTTTTGTTCAAAACATTCTAAAATATAGGTTTTTAAAACATACTTTACGAAAAACCTATGTTTACATACCCAGAAGTTTTGAACAGTGTTCTTGTGAGTTTCTTCTGTTGTTCTAATAAAATCCGTACATGCTATGTTAAAGCGTTCAGCTAGAGCTTTATATCGTTTGGAAATATTACTGCAATAATCAGGGGGTGATGAATTGTTTGTCTCAGCCGCTTGTTGGATTTTAGAACCGTGTTCATCAGTTCCAGTTGAAAATTTAATAATGCAGCCTTTATTAGCAACATTGTGCCATCTCTGGGAGGCATCCGCAATTAACGAACTATAAAGGTGCCCGATATGGGGATCTGTAAATTTCTAACTATTAAAGTTCCTAGATACTGGGGACTTTATTGATTATTATTCATTACCAACATAAATACAAGAAATTAGAAAACAGAATTATAAAACACAAGTTTTTAGGTTAACTTGAAAACTTACTAGCATTTACATAATAAATTGGAGTAGTGTAATAAGCAACAGATTTTGCTTGGCTGCTGTAGTGTCGACATAAAAATAGTGTTCTGGAGCACATATTATTCACTTTGAAGTCATATTTTTAAACAAGAAATACACAACTTTACACACAAAATTTTAATAAGTCTCATGAAGAAAAGATTTAGATCACATAAATGTGTGTTTAAATATTTAAATGAAACATACCTATGAGAAAATAAATAATATTTACAATTTACACACTTAAAATAATTGAACTACTTGAAAACCCGTAAAAAACAATGAATTCGATTTGTGTTAGTATAGAATTAAACTAACTACATGTTTCACATTATAGAAAAGTATAATCATGAACCATATCTCTCTCTTTCTATTGTATAAATTGTCTTAAAACGGTTGATTCGAAAATTCTAAGGTAATTTACTGTAAAACATTTTGCTACATGCTGTTTCTGTGTTTGACTAATAGAAACATTTTTATCATAATAAGCAATAAGATATATTTTTTCAGATTATATTAATTCGATTGAATCGAATAGGAACATTTCTTATTTCTTAGATTCTTAGTTGGCCCCACTGAAATAATGTCAGAAGCCGGATTTGAGCTAAATTCATGTAAACATTAGTGTTTTAGGAGTTAAAAGACTGTTTTATAACTCTTTTCATATTATTTTTAATAAATCTGCTTTATAATTGCTAGTTTTTTTAACAAGTAAGTAAGACTGCTTAAAATATATAGATTATAATTTGAAATACCATCGTAGAAATGGCCCACTCAGGGGTAGTCCCTGCTGGGAAAAGAAAAGAGATCTATAAATACGTCGCCCCATGGCCATTATATAGCATGAATTGGTCTGTACGACCAGATAAAAGGTTTCGGCTGGCCTTGGGTAGTTTTGTAGAAGAATACAATAACAAAGTGCAAATAGTTTCATTAGACGAAGACAGTAGCGAATTTACAGCAAAGAGCACGTTTGATCATCCTTACCCCACAACAAAAATCATGTGGATACCTGATAGTAAAGGAATCTTTCCTGATCTACTTGCTACAAGGTATTATAATTAGTTATAACTTGCATGTATCTATCATATTTTTCTTTTAGCGGTGATTACCTTAGAGTATGGAGAGCGGGTGAACCTGATACAAGACTGGAATGTGTGTTAAACAATAATAAAAACTCAGATTTTTGTGCACCTTTAACAAGTTTCGATTGGAATGAAGTTGATCCAAATTTAGTAGGCACTTCGTCGATAGACACAACTTGCACAATTTGGGGATTAGAAACGGGGCAGGTTTGATATTGCCAAATTACAGTTTTCGCAGTTGTTATTTTTTATTTTTTAGGTTATAAATCGTGTAAGTTTAGTATCTGGACATGTTAAAACACAACTCATTGCACATGATAAAGAAGTGTATGATATAGCTTTTTCAAGAGCTGGTGGAGGAAGAGACATGTTCGCATCTGTAGGGGCTGACGGATCAGTGAGAATGTTTGATCTTCGCCATTTAGAACATTCTACGATTATATACGAAGATCCCGCACATACGCCTTTGTTGAGGTTAGCGTGGAACAAGCAAGATCCAAATTACTTAGCAACTATTGCTATGGATGCTTGTGAGGTACTTTTATTGGTTTTTTGTTTCATATGGAATACTAGTAATAAGAATTTTAGGTCATTATTTTGGACGTTAGGGTGCCTTGTACGCCTGTGGCAAGACTGAATAATCACAGAGCTTGTGTTAATGGCATCGCCTGGGCCCCACACTCGAGTTGTCATATTTGTACGGCCGGGGATGATCACCAAGCACTGATATGGGACATCCAGCAAATGCCAAGGGCCATTGAAGATCCAATATTAGCATACACCGCTGCAGAGGGCGAAGTCAATCAGATACAATGGGGTGCCACACAACCAGACTGGATCGCTATATGTTATAATAAATCACTAGAGATTCTCAGGGTTTAAAACAATTAAAATGAAAATGTCCATAGTTATTTTATTTATTGGCAGAAGGGATTTACAAATAACGAAAAAGTTTGTTATTTGTTCCACAATCGTGGAAAAATTATTTGATTTTTGAGAATTTTTATGGTTATACTTTGCAAATCTCTTCCCTTTGAATGGTTTTTATAAAACTTTTCTTAGCATATGTTTTAGTATGGATTTCATGACATTTCATTTTTCATTTCAGACGATGTCATACGATTTATTTTGGACTTTTTACCATATCTTTAAGGAGAAAGTGCTTAGATTTAAACAGTATTTAAACAGTCACTAATACTTGTCTTACTTTATGCATCATCATATTTATTGTTACTGACCCCGCATATACAACCGTTTAGGTATCTCGATAATTGAATATTTATCATATTGTTTATATATTTATGACATTATTTTTTATTTTAATTTTTAGAATATAGCAGTAATTTAAATTTTGTAAAATGTATGTACATATAATTATTAATATATTATACAAACTTGTCTACCGTTATTTTTTTGTAATATTTTAACTATCGAGCCAAAATTGTCTTATGAAAACATAAAACACCATAGAAATGAGACAACCCCCAGATTCAATGTCAAAGGCTGTGCGGAAGAGGGCTACACTTGGAAAAATGGCGGACAAATATCCATTATCCATCGCCTTTGCCAGTGCCCATGCCAGCGATCGAACCCAGGAAATCTGGCTGAGAAATGTTTGCTACTGCACTCTCGACCAACTACGCTACCGTGGCGTCTCTGTTAATATGACTAATTTTGTTTCCAACAACTCTGCAAACATATCTTCAACATATTTATATGAAAACTTCACTAATCACGAGAACTTCTAAATTTCTGTACGCACATTTTAATGCTTACAACTTTAGAGAGAACATAATTTTTTTTTATGAGCACATTTGCTTTTGCTTTAATTTTATATTATCATATCTTAATAACGGACTAAGATATTCTTATTTCTCACCAAAACATGTACACCCAGTTCAATAACATAACTACAACGTTTATTTTTGGATTTTATGGCGATATTTCAGTGCTAACATGTTGGACTTTGAAATTAAATACAGTCACAAGTGATTAAGTTTTAAAATAGTGTCATGTTGGGGGGTTGTACGCTCAGCTCCAAAGATAAGAGATTGTGAGAGAAAGTATTACTCTAATGGGCCATCTAAGGGAGAGTCACATCCAGAGTCCACTAACGACCTTGAGTATCAAGTATCTACGTCTGATACTACTTCTGACTGCCTGCTTCACTTGCACCCCTTCAATCCTTTCTATTTTTCCATATTCTACTTAATTGTCTAAATAAGGAAGGAAAGTAGTGCAAGTTGCTCTTAGCTTAGTCATCAAAAGCCGAGAAAGAAGCAGACCCAGCTCGGCTATTTGTTTTGCTAATAATGCAAAATTGCATTACCTACATTATATTATTGCATAACTAATAAGCAGAACAAATTTATATGGTAAATGTAACACTTGTTAATTTTTTTAAGTATTGTAATAATAGGAATCAATATATATGTTATTATGAAATGAAAACTATCCTGGTTGCTTTGAATCAAACCTCAGTTGTGCACAGGAATAGTCAGCCAAGTGTTTATTTGTCCTTGAGATAATGTAATTAAAACTTAAAGCAAAAATAAACATTTCCAAAAACTACTAGTTTGGTCGCTGATGAAACAGTTGTGAGTAAGGTACGAGACAAAAATTTTCTCATACTCTCCTCTACTCAAAGAACTTCAACGCTTTCAGTGGCTGATTGAAGAAATTTTATCAGAGGCATAAAATTTCCTTTAAAACCATGGTGAATCTGCTTAGGCAAAATTTCACAATGCTGGCGACTAAAACTAAGCTGCTATAAATATTGCAGGACTACGCTCCAAAAGATATTTTTTATGATTATAAAAAAGGTCTATTTTTCCATAAGGAAAATCTGCAGACTCCACATTGTTTTCAAATATGGAAGGAGGTAATAAGGAAAAGTCGTTAATTATTGGTAAAAGTAAGAACCACAGACATTTAGAGGGAGTGTATGTGAGAAAATTTTCAATAGATTGAGTCGCCAAAAAAAAACGAATGGTTTTAGATATCTTATTTCTCGATAATGCAATTTTTCATCCAAATATTTCATTAGAAAACATAAAACTGATTTTCGTTCAAAAACCAACCAATGGTGCCAACCTGTAGATCAAGGCATCATTGAAAACTGTGGTCATTTATAGAAGTTTGCTTGTTAAAAGTCTTTTGCCATTAATGGATACGGAAGAGTCACTGGAAATGGTAGAGAACAACATTACAGTAGTCAATTACATAAGAATTTCAGTGGCATGGAAAAATTATTGTCTATAATTGTAAAAAATAATTTCCTAAAATATGAATCTACTCTATGTAATAGTGATATTAAGTGAATGTGATATAAATGACATAATATTAGCGTATTTATTTCCAAATTTTACTGTCACTAAATTAAAATATAAGAACATAATAATTGATAACGATTTAATGAAAATACAAATGTCTCAATGCAAAGATGAAACGAAAGCACAGACGGTGGATCCCAATATGGATGTCACATAGACATACTCTAGTGCACCTAACGACAATTTAAATGAAGAGCTAGCCATGAAGATCAGGAAGCCTATTTGAATCATCTAATTATAATTTAAATTTGCTATTTTCTCAATGCCTTCAACTATTTTAACAACATATACAGTATGTCCAAGATAAGGATGGGATATAGGGTTGCCAGATCTCCGGGTTTGACCCAAAGTCTTCGGGGTACATCTTTGGGCTCCGAGTTAACATGTCATATCTCCGGGTTTTCTTTGTTGAGATATGGGGTGGCTCCAATATTTTAAAAGTGTTCAGAGCTGTATTCAGGAAAAATTTTAAATGATAGCTAAAACAAATCTTTTTAAGCGATTACCAAAGACCTCAGAATGACCTGAGGTCGTTGGCGATTACAATAGTAACATTATCTAATTCAGAATTAAAAATGACTAGATTTTATCATAAAAATAGCAGTGACGTATTTAAAAAAATTAACCTGACGATGGCCCCTCGAAGACGAAACGTCGGATTGGAAAATGTTAACGCCATTGGATAGAGCAAAAAGAGTGGCAATGTAAATATGCAATTTATTTTAAAATTCGTTTACAAATAAAGCCAGACAAAAAATAAAACGATTTTGCAAAATTTCTGATTTTTGGGATATCTCCGGAACTGCCCGGAATTTTAAAACTTTCTAAACGACATATTATTAGGTATAAAAAAAACATAATTTTTTTCTAATTTGAGCCATGTTTACCGTTTCCTAGATCCTAATGTTATCCCATCCTTATCTTGGACACACTGCATATTACCAAAACTCATTACTGTTTTTTCTTCCATATTTTATTAATATATTAAATACAATTAAACCTGACTTTTTATTATTATTTATAGAATTCGGCTATTAGGAACTTATAGTAAAGGTAGGTACTCTATCTAAAGGTAAAACTGCTCTGGGTGTTCAGTACCCTCAGTAAAATTGCTGAAATTATTTATACCACACCCTACATTTTTATAAATAAAAATGCCCAACTGAGTTTGATACGCTTGAAAATAAAATCGCAGCACCACAACAAAATTTGTATAAGTACTTAAGTAACTAGCTTTGGGAATTTTTGTCATTTCTTCCATTTATCACCAATCAAACAAAATTTTGCTTTGTATTAGGTTTATTAAGTTAATATAGCAGAAATACACATTTTAGGGCCGATAAGGCAAGTTCATTTTCATGTGTTAAACACTACTTTTATTCCAAAGCAGCGTTTAAAACATGTGGAACGCATACTTACTTTAATTTAAAATAAAAAATAGAAAGTTTAAAATTTAAGCAATGGATCTTGATGTAGGTAACAAAAATTAGGTCTAATTACCAACTAACACAAAACAACAAATCCATTATCATCTAATCAAAACTCGACACGTGATACAATGTTTTGTAAATAAGTCTAAAAAATGCTTGTATTTTTCTTGATATTTTCACTACTGCTATTGAGGTGCTTATCAACTGTATTTGCATTAGTTTGTTTTGTGGATCTTTTCTTGTTTGTGTACAAAACTAGTGATGGCTAATCGGGGTAGTGTCCTACGAAACCCAAATGAATTAATGACCCGATCATGCTGGGTATTAAGTATTAGAAAACAGACCGTCCACTGTTCCATATTAAATTCTACTTGTGTACTAAAAAGGTTTTTCAGAATATTCTCTGAAATGTGTTTCAACGACTGTTAAATGAATTGAAGCATTATCATTTTTCTAAGTGTGATATTTGTGGTTAGGCAAAACAAACTATAGAATCAACCTCTTGAATGAACCTTTTTCGCTCAAGAGATTTTTTATTTTTTCTTTGAAGTATTGCAAAATACCCAAATTAATAAATATTTTTTTATTAAAATTCAGCATTATTTAATTCTCTAGTATTTTTTTTTAAATTGAGATATGCAAAACTGTACAATGATTCTGAATACAGAGAATACACAGCCAGATTTTTAATTAAAAAAAAGTCAGTGATTTTCCAAAAAAATCACTTCTGAAGAAAATTGCAGCAAACCATGGTTTATCAACTGGATCATCATATTGGTACTTACTTCTGGAAGCATATATACAAAAAAGTATATTCACATTGTGCATCCCAAAAAAAATTTAGAGGATGTCCTGTTCTTATTAGGCCACATTGTATGTATATGCACCAAAATTGTATTAATTAACGTAAATATCTTTTGCTGTGGAACCTCCTGACTTCTGACTACCTCACCATACAATATATTTCTTTTCTCAAAATTAAGCTTAAGGGACTTGTTGAGTTTTGTAAGAAAGTTCTTTATATACAGGGTGTTATTTAAGAATGTGGCAAACTTCAAGGGGGATTCTAAGACGAAATGTTTATACAAACGCCGAACTTTAAAACAATTTTTTTTTTCGTAAAAGTCTTAATAATCCTTTAGCCAATTTTGTTGAAATATGGCAGTGTTATTTATGGTAGAAAGGGGCTAATTTAGCCCTACCTAGATTAAAATTATTAAGTCCAGTGGTGTCCCGGGGATACCTTAACCAATATTTTTGACAAAAAAGAATATGCGCCACTGATTTTTTAAAAACTTTTATAATTTTTTCGCATTAAGCTAATTAAAAATATAACTTTTTATCTCTTGAATTTTTTTTGTATTTTGCTTCATTTTTGGAGAAAAAAGAAAATAAAAATCACTTTATTGCATGTCCATGGACAGAAAAAAAAACATTTAATAAAACGCAAACATTTTTTTAGCTAACATTAATTTTTATAAGAATTTCTAAGACTAAAATAGACTACTGATATGGAAAAAAATCACAGGTTCTTACACCCATTTTTGATAGTTTGGTAGTTTTAATTTTTTATTATGTTGTCCCAGGGACATGCAATAAAGTGAATTTTATTTATTTTCTCCAAAACGGAAGCTAAAAATTGAAGAGACAAAAAAGTTATATTTTTACTTGCTTAATGCGAAAAAAATTCAAGAGTGATTTGCAGAATGCTGCATTGAAGAGCGAATTGCTTACAAGCAGGCAGTTCCTGCATGATTAGGGGCGTGATTTCTATGGAAGCACGAACCGACCCTGCTTGCATCACTAGGGGCAAACGTGGTCATGGGAGAGGAGTTTTAAGGGGGTAAATCCAGGAGATTTTAGCAGTTCATGTGGTACCATACATCGATTACATTGGAGACAAGTTTATTTTTATGCATGACGATGCGAGGCTGCACACCGCAAGAATCGTGCATGATTACATATCAGAAGTCGGTTTTTGGGTTACGGAGTGGCCAACATGCAGTCCCGATCTAAATCCAATTGAACATTTATGGGATGAGTTAAAACAAAGAATTTGAGCTAGACTTCATGCCCCAACCTCGATCCTTGAACTTATTGATGTAGTAAAAGAAGAGTGGTATAACATCCCACAAGAAACAATAGCGAACTTGATAAGATCTATGCCTAATCGTATGACAGATGTTATTAGGGCAAGAGGGGGTCACACACATTATTAAAAATTAAGTGTTAATTTAGATAATTGTCAATGACCACATTTCCTTTAGTAATAAAAAAAGTTAATTTGTTTCATGCATTAATTTCATTTGTTAAAACTAAGGAACGCAAATAATTTGTAATAAATTTCAGCTCATATTAAAGCATATTAAATTGTCTTTTAAACAGTATATTTCTTGTTTTAATCTAATGAATTGTTTAAAAAATATATATAATTAGTCAAAAGTTTGCAGCGGGCCGATTTCTATGCACGCAAGTTTAATTAGGGCTAAATTAGCACCTTTCTACCACAAATAACACTGCCACATTTCAACAAAATCAGCTAAAGGATTATTAAAACTTTTACAAAAAAAAAACTAAACAATTTTTTAAAAAAGTTTGATCCCTGTATCTAGAAAAAAAAGCATTACCGGACCCACGTTTAAACAGGGTATTTTTAAATGAAGTAGCAGAAATGGTACCAGTGAATGTAGAGCCAAAAATAAGAGGATTGAAGTAAAAACCTTATATGAAAGTTGCACCCCTGAGGCGATATATTCTCTTAAAGGAGGAGATTGAAATTCACATTTTAATTTTTTTCTTTAACATGAGGAATGCTAGACACGAAACTTGGTATGAGCATCCTACTAATAAAGAGACAACTTTTCAATATTTCTTCGATCATTGGCGTATTTTATAAAGGAGTGAAATAATCAACCCCATTGCAATATTTTATTAGAAATTTTTTATATGAAGCAAATTATTTATTTAAAAATATTTATTGGGAAGACTGATTTATTACACAACTTTCTTTACCTCTTGTAATTTTTCGATAAAACCAATAGGTTTTTAGTAAAAAAATTAGATGCGTCAAGGGGTAATTGCGAAAATTTGTAAAAATAAAGTAGGTGGATGTCTTAACAAATAAATTGTTATTTATCATATTAATAAATTGACATTTTCTGTCAACCAATAATTGGTACCAATTGATTAATTTATTATCAGAATAATTATGGCAAATAATATTTATACCTATGACGAATATGTCGACATGCTCCAAGTGTTTTTCGAATCTAGAAAAAATAGTAACGCTGCAGTAAGATTATACCACCAAAGATATCCAAACCGACTTATTCATCATAGACAAACATTGGCCTCGGTGGAAAGAAGGCTTCGCGAAACTGGTAAAATTCAGCCCGATCGTGAGGGTGCCGGAAGAAGTCGTAATGTTTGAACTGTTGAAACTGAGGAAGCCATACTGGAACATCTAGTACAAGACTGTGGTATAAGGACAAGTCAGGTGTCCAGGCAACTACAAGTTTCTCACAGTCTTGTGTGGAATGTAGCTCATTAAAATCTTTTATACCCATTTCACCATCAACCCGTGCAAGAATTGAATGATCCTGATTTACCTAACCGCGTAGATTTTTGTCAATGGTATATTAATATTTCCAAGCATGACTTAAATTTCCTAGAGTAGGTGCAGTAAACCTTTATAATGTTCATTCGTGGTCGGAAGAAAATACTCATGAAATATTTGTTTCAGGATTTCAACATAATTTCAGTTTAAACGTTTGGATGCGAATTGTAGGAAATACTCTAGTAGGTCCTTTTATTCTTCCACACAGGTTTGGAGCGGCCGAGTATCTTAGTTTTTTTAACGAAAATCTTCCAACATTACCTGAGGATGTACCCTTCGCTTCATGTCAGGTCATGTGGTATATGCACGATGGGGCGCCTGCACATAGTACACTTGCCGTTAGAGAATGGTTAAATTTAAATTATCCAAATCGCTGGATTGGTCATGATGCCCCCGTTTGTTGGCCTGCACTTTCACCTGACCTAACGCCTATGGATATCTTTTTCACATAAAAAGTATTGTTTATACCACTCCTGTTGCCTCCTTAGAAGAACTACACTTAAGAATATTTCAGGCAGTAAATGACCTTCGCAATAACCAAGAACTGTTTGTGCGAGTGCGTTATAACTTCAACAAAAGTATTAGGTTATGCTTGCAGCAAAATGGAAATTATTTCGAGAATATTCTTTAAATTTAATTTTGCATTTCTTGTTTTTCGTTTGTATTAAATTTTATTTCAGATAAATAACTTTACCTAATACATGACCCATAGTCATAAGTTATCAAACATTTTTCATTAATTAATAGCAAATTATTCTTAATGTTATTATTAAATTACCAGCTTATTGACAGAAAGTGTCAATTTATTAATATGATAAATAACAATTTATTTGTTATGACATCCCCCTACTTTATTTTTACAAATTCTCGCAATTACCCCTTTAGTGAACGATGACGCATATAATTTTTTTACTAGAAAACTATCGGCTTTATCGAAAAATTAAAAGAGGTAAAAAAGTTGCACAATAAATCAGTCTACCCAATAAATATTTTTAAATAAATAATTTGCTTCATATAAAAAATTTCTAATAAAATATTCCAATGGGGTTGAATGTTTCACTCCTTTATAAAATACGCCAATGATCAAAAAAATATTGAAAAGTTGTCTCTTTATTAGTAGGATGCTCATACCAAGTTTCGTGTCTCTAGCATTCACCCACCACTCTAGAATCACCCCTTGAAGTTTGGCCACATACTTAAATAACGCCCTGTATAATACAATATCGTCAACGTCTTCCAATCTGTATTCAGTATTTTGAATTTAGTAACTTTCCACATAAGCTAAACAAACTTTTGCAAATAAATGTTTATCGATATTCTAAATATTTGTACTTACAAATTTTAATGTTTTAATAAAACTACACCAAATATATACAACACCTAGTGTTGCATATTCTTCGTAGAAAAGAACAATAAAAATTTGTTTTCAACAGTATAAAAGAGACAATATAACTTAGTAAAGATAAAAATATGCGCAATGTACATATTTACACGGAAAAAATAACTGTACAATAAATCCCTCATTTCCTGGTCCTCTTGGACTTGCGAATCGGTTTTTCATTAGGTTCGACAAATTTCACTTTACGTTTTTTCTTCCCATCGGTCTTGTTTTCTTCAAATGAATAACTCTCTGTTTCCTCCCCATCCAGTTCCGTAAAGTCACTACCATATTTCTTGAAATTAACGTTCCTCTGCCTAGTAGTTCTTGGAGAAATTTCAGGAGTTCCTTCTGATACGGCTTTTTTGGTCTTGTCTACCTGTGACTTTGCTGGTTGTTTTTTACTTCTTGTCTTGTCACGTCCAATTTCCACATTTTTCTGTAAGAAAATTATTTCGTCAATATTGTGGCGAAAGTCACCCTAGTGTTCTTTGTTTATACATTTATTTACTTATTTGTTTCATGATGTTTCTCAAATACGTTCCATTTCTTTCTTTCATATTCTTGGAAACATATCCTGTTTGAAATTTATGGAAATTTTGAGAAACAATGAAAAACATACAGGGTGTCCCAAAAAGATTCGAACCAACTTTTCAAGATTGAATCCTATCAAAAACAGTTATGGGATATCAAGAAACCAATACGATGGTAACCTTAGATTTTACCTTGATATTAAATTTCAAAGTCAAACCCAGGCCAACTTGAAAATATTAAATGAAATATCCAATATTTTACTACAACCAATAAAGCGCCTAATTTTAGGTCCAAATATGGGGTCAGAATTTTTTTTCAGTATGTCTTTGCAGGACAGTTGGGGTTAAGGAAAACATTTCCAGCAAAATTTCTACAATTTCAAATGATTTGATTTGTATATTTCATATTCAACAGCCCATTTATGGGATCTAAATGTGTCCTGAATAACTCGACTGGATCGAATTATGGAGAAAAGTATTTCAAACAAAATTCGCATGATTTAATAACAAATTAGCTGAATATACACAAGCAGTTTTATCGACCAATTTGGCCAATTTATCGTTGAATTGCGTAAATTATAAATACAAAACTGCTAGTATGAGTCATCAAGAAAAATTGAAAAATACCAATATTTTGGCGGTTAAATTGCTGCCAAATAATTTGGAGCGATTATTTTGTTACGTACACTAACACAGTGATTAAACGGCTGATAAATCTGTCTTGAATTATTGGGTGATATTTTGTAGAGCATTATCTACGTGTTAGTACATGTTGGAGGAAATATCTGCGCGATATGTAAAGTCAGTTAATTTCTGCCTTGAGTTCAGAACATACTACAATTTCAAATATGGCATCAAAAGAATTTATTAATGGACTGATCAATTTATATCGTAATCACCCGTGTTTCCTCAATAACCACGTTTTAACCCACTTTGTTCGCCTGTTATTTCTTCTGCGTCATTTTATAATCGCATAATCCATCATTCCAAGTAATAAAACGCCTTTAAAGTCGTTTTTTTTTTCATGTTTTAGTAGCAAACTATATTTACGAGTAACAAATAAATTGCTCTGATTTTTTGGACTTCCGAAAGATCAACGATGACAGAATAATCTTACCAAATTTAGAGATAAACAGTCAAATAAACTTTGTACAATAATTCGATTCAATAAAACTTCGCATTAGTGTCCTCTCCAAGATTTGTTTGAAAGATTTTTCTTAACGATTTATCTGACGATTATTTGGTACAATTTATCGCTCCAATAAGTCATTGCGTGTGTATTCAGCTATTGATTGAATTTTTTGTAATGTTTTAATCAGGAAATTTCAATTATA
This sequence comes from Anoplophora glabripennis, assembly GCF_000390285.2. NCBI lineage: Eukaryota > Metazoa > Arthropoda > Insecta > Coleoptera > Cerambycidae > Anoplophora > Anoplophora glabripennis. Next base: position 558,061 of record NW_019416512.1, read on the forward strand.
CTGTTTCAAAAATCAGGTCTAACTCGAATTTTATGAGCTTAAAATTAAGTAAAAAATACACAGAATAAAAGCCTAAATTTTTGTACTTGCAGAGGTCGATTGTCATATTGTTTATAACAAAAGAAAAAAAATATATTGTTCATTTTTCAATTTTTCGCTTATATCTCCGAAAATAAGCCTCTAATCGACATGAGGTCTTCTTATCGATTTTCTTCCAAGGGAAATTTGTTACAAAGATAGGCTTTTGCAAAAGCTTGCAAAAATTTTTTTACATTGCAAAATTAGCAGTGAAAAAAAAAATGTGCAAAATTTTCAGAATTAAATAAAAAAACAAATTTGACTGAAATTTGATGAAACTGCAGGAAAAGATAACAGTTGGGGTGCTCAACAAATACCCACAATTTGGGGTCCGAATTAAATGTGCCAGGCTTGGAAGCACCAGCAGCAGAGATCTTTGTTAATTTTGTTTTGTTTAATATTCTCATATATTCCCATTTAGACGAGTTGTTGCATTGTTGGTTTATTTCTTTTGAATTATAATGGCTTTTCTTCGACTTCCCAATCGAGAAAAAATATCATTTACTAGTTTGACCTTCAAATTATTTTCCAAGGACACCCTAGAAAAAACCTTTGATCCCAGACTCCAACAAAAAATTTGGCAGTGTATCGGTAGCTGGCATAAAAAATGGCGTATTCCATTTGACCCTGGTCAGCTTTTCAAGGTCAAACAAAAAACCACCATCAAATTTGTCATTAAAATTCCTATAAATTTTTCTCCACAATTCATTTGCATCGAGTTACTTAGAGAAAAACGCGTTTAACTTCCAAATGACTTGCGAGGACACGTCACAAAAATTTTCTAATCCCATTTTTGGATAAAAAATTTGACGCTCTATCGACTGCTGTACAAAAAAATTGTGTTCCACTTAATATTTTCAAGTTGACCTTGATATGATTTTGAAACAGTCAAGGTCAATTTCAAGGTCACTAGATTATTGGTTTCTTGACATCTTACAACTTTTATTCGAACCTTTTTTTTATGCACAAATGCACACTATTATTCCAAAATTGTGCTAAATAAAGGAAATTTGGTGCAATATATATGAAATAATCATTTCTTAAATTATTACCTGTGCAATGTCTACTAATTCAATAACGGGATCTAACTTTTGATTTTTTCTCCTCGTCTCTTTCCTCTTACCAGCACTTTGCTGCAAATTTTCCTTATTTTCCTCCTGGAAACAAACAGTTACAATTATATTGTCAATTATCTATCGTTTCTCAAATTGTTACCTCTGGCAATTCATCATCGTCTTCAATTACAATTTGCTTCCTTCGTAGCCTTCTCACCGGTTCTGATACTTCCTCCGATTTAGACTTTTTGTTCGTGCTGGAATTCATTTCCAAGGTATCATCATTCTCTTCCTAAAAACATGAAAAAATTACATTATATAGTATCGTCGTAACTCTCTGAATCTTTACCTTTGTATCTTCTTCGGAACTCTCTATAACTACCTGTTTTCTACTTCCTTTCTTTGCGGGTTTCTTGTTTGTTTCAGTAACGGGTTTTACTTTTCGATTTCTTCCTTTAGGTTCTTTTTTGTTCTCCGTTTCAAGCTCCACGTTCTGCTTCTCATCTTCCTAAAAATATGGAAAACAAATTATATTGAAAACTATTACATATTAAAATCTCATCCTTACAGATTCATGTCCAAATTTCCTTGGCAGTCTTCTCCTACTACCAGAAAGTATGGTCTCATCGACAGAAAAACTTCTGCGCTTTCCTCTAAGTCTAGGTAATAGAGTTGCTTCGGCGGTAGTAGCATTTTCATCTTCATCTTTCTTAGACGCCTTTCCCCCTCCACTGCTAGAAACCACTTTCCCTTCCACTGAAACATTTCTTGATCTACCTTTTCGTTTAGGTAACGGAGTCGTTTCTGTGTCGGTAGTTTTATCTTCATCTTTCTTGGAAACTTCTCTTTCATCAACCGGAACACCTCTTAGTCTGCCTTTTCGTTGAGGCAATGGAACCGCTTCAGTGACGGAGCTTTCACCATTTTTCTTCGGCGGCTTTCTTCTACTGCTAGTCTTCTGCACTGTCGGTTCGAGTGCCTTATCGCGTGAAACTGTTCTTGTCCTACCCCTGCGTTTTGTTGCGGTAGTCACTTCGGTGTCGGCGGCTTCAGCTTCGTCAGTCTCATCTTGTGTAGTGCTATGAATCTCTGGAACTTGCTGTGTTATGTCCTCCCTCTGAGACACTTTTCTAACTCTACCGCGCTTCGTTGTTGCCGGTGGTTTAAATTTAGGGGCAGCAGTAGTACTGTCAACGATGTCTGCCTTCAGAGATGCAGCCACTGTAGTTTTCTGTCTGCTTCTCAAACTTCTAGGTGATTCTACTGCCGGGTTTTCCACTGATTCGGTTTGGAGGGCTTTTGCTCTTCCCCTAGGTTTCTTTTCGACTTGATTTTCTGTTTTTCCCGCAACTACCGCTCTTCTTCTTCTCGCTTGTGGCGTTGCCTTAGGAGAGTCAGTTTCTTCGTTTAATTGTTCGGTGTTAGATTTTCCGACTTTGTCAACCTTTTCCTGTGTAAACACCGCCTGGTCTTCCAGCCATTTTTCTAGCCGAGGACTTGAAAACGGTGTACTGCCCAAACTCTTTCTCTGATCCCGTGCGAATAGCATGGCCTTTCTGGTGATGGGAGATAAACTTTGTCCCCTGTAAGTTCTTATAGGTTTCTTGACAAATAGCTTGTCAAACAGATCCTCGTTATTTTCTATATCGCTTCCGCTAGCGTGTGATTCAGTTTCTTTGAAAATGTCTGTGACGCCTTCTACATCGCTTAGATCGTTCCTTGGACTGTTCTGTTGCTTGGGAGACATAACTTTTCGAAGATTTGGCACCTTTGTCAAGTCGTTCAGGGGAGAATTTTGCTTTCTAGGGGTGGACATCAATCGTTTAACACCCGCCACATTTGTGAGATCATTTCTAGGTTCTTTTTGTTTCTTTGGCGTGGATAGTAGTTTTTTCAGACCAGCTACGTCGCTTAGATCGTTTCTTGGACTGTTTTGCTGTTTGGGAGATATTATTTTTCTCAAATTAGGCACATTTCGTAAATCGTTTTCAGGTGACTTGACCTTTTTCGGAGTATTCAGTAGCTTTTTGATACCGGCAACATCTGATAAATCATTTCTGGGACTATTTTGTTGAACGGGGTAAACAAATTTCCTCAAATTTGGTATTTGAGTCAAATCGTTCTTAGGGGACCTCACAATATTTGGTGTAGAGAATAACTTTTTAACTCCAGCAACATTTGAGAGATCATTCTTAGGGGAAGGTGCAGGTTTTGGTGTCTGAATAAGGCGTCTGACACCACGGACCTCCGTTAAATCATTTTTGGGGGATTTTGCTTCTTTGGGAATACTTAACTCCTTTTTGCCAACGTCCTTCATGGGAGTTTTCTCTACTTTATTTTGTGGATCTTCTTTCTGAGCTTTCAAGGACAATCGTCTTGACCTTCTTGAGCCTACACCAGAATCTATGAAACTGTCGCTTCCTTCATTATCATCGGATGATCTCGATTTGCTCTTCTCTTCGCTCTCATTAAATTGATTGTCAAGCCTCATGGAGTGCAAAGAACGTCTGTTTGGTGCTGATCTCCGTTTTCTCGGTTCTGTCAGGCTTTTTGCTTGTGGGTCCGTAATGAGTGGTTTATCGGTGAGATTTCTAAAATCATGTGGTGTATTTGGTACGATGTATTGGTCAGTGGTGTCGGTAGCAAAAATTTCGTCTGTTGCAAATGAATCAAATGATGCATCGAGATCCTGAAATGGAAAAATTTATTCCGTGACAGAAAGTTTAATTAGGGATTTATGGTTCTTCTTCTGTGAGTAACATTTTTCCTTAATTGAGAAACTTGTTTACATTTCGTTGAGGATCAAGAACTTTTTCAATTTTTTTAAAGTGAATATCTTTGAATTGATTATTTATGAACTACGAGGCTTATACAAGAGTGATTCTTTAGATTATTTTAAGAAAAAAACTTTCTGTGAACTTTGTATCCTAAAGTTAGTTTAGTTCTCAAGATTCTAACGTTTTTGAATTTTTTGGATATCATTCATGCAAATATTTGGAAAGACTAACATTTTTACAGACGTCTCAAACTTTGCAAAACAACGAATGGAGTGAATATACTACAATATTTTTTTACTTTTTAAAAACATATACAGGGTGTATCTAAATAACATTGAAAAATGTAAGGGGCGATTCTCTGATGAAACTTAATAGGGGTCTTTGGCATAAAATTTTTTGAAAAAGTTTTCCCCTGGAAGGTTACGCCCCACCAAAAATAAAAAAAAGAATTGTTTTTCTTTTTTATCTTCCATGTATATCAAGCTAAAAAAACATTTTTAACGGGTTGAAATAATCAACCTTTATGACATTGTTTTATAATTTTTTTTAAAATGCATTGCAATACATTTATTTATTTTTTCTCATAAGTCCTTAACTTTTCGAAAAAACTTGAAGAGATCAAATAGTAAATAAATGGGTCTTTTTAGACATATTTTTAAAAGGAAAAAATTATATCGAAAAAAGTTATAAGAAAAAACGTCATCGAGGTTGATTATTTCAACCCCTTACAAAAATACTTGGGTTGAAAAAATTTCAAAAAGTGCAGTTTTTTTGAGATAATATTCACCAAGTTTGGTTTCTTTATAGCCCGGTCAAAATAGACATTCAAGGTCACAATAATTCGCATAAAGCTGAAAATTGGTGCGAATGTTGGGAACACAATTATAAATGAAATGTGAAAAGTCCCCATCGAAACGGTACGTTTTATCATAAAAATAGGTCAGACAAAAATTGTAGATCATGCAATTATCTATAAACATTATTTGTTCTTACACTTTTTTCCTAAGGATCACCTTTTCTGAGATATAGCGATTCAAAAAGTTGAAAAAGTTGTGTTCTCCATAATATGCACATGTTTCCAAGCCACCTGTGGGAGGATTCTTACGATATCAGCGAGGTGACATCTGATGCATCGCTTTTAGAATAATTTACTTGTATCCGGCAGGAAGAAGAAGGAAGTGAAGAAGAAGACATTACACTTGAAGTTCCATTAGATAATTATCAATCAGACAAATAGTTTTCCCCAATTACTCATAATTCATACCGCTTTCATCATTTCCAATAATACCATTTTTTATTTAATTATAGAGGACCACAATAGATCATGGCATAGGTCTACTGGGAAAACCACGTTAAAAAAAATGCACCAAGTATACTATCTCATAGGTGGCGTGGAAATGTGTGCATATTATGGAGAACACAACTGTTTCAACTTATTGAATCAATGTATCTTAGAAATGGCGATTCTTTGGGAAAAAAGTGTATGAACAATTTTTATATATAATTGCATGATCTACAATTTTTGTCTGAACTATTTTTATGATAAAAATTACCGTTTGGCTCAAAAATGCAAAAAATCCATATTTGCAAAATTTGACCTTGAATAATTCTTTTTTCAGATGTGGGATCGATGGGGACTTTTCACATTTCATTTATAATGGAATTGCTAGGGCTGGATTTTTCCTTAGTGCCGCCCTGGACACCGTAAAAAATGCCGCCCCATTACCCTTATTCTACACGAAATGGATGAGGGTTCAGAATACTTTTTGACTTTCCGCTATAAAAACCACAAAACCACAAATCTCGACGTTTTGAGATTATAGGAAGCTAAAGCTAAAAAAACTAAGCCGAATGCTGTAAATCCCATCAAAATCAGTTGACCCGTTTGTGAATATTGTTGACAAAAAGTTTGGGAAATTTTTTTTTTTTCTTCTGCAACTACATTCGAATTCCTAGTGAAATCGAGATTTGGTACTAATTTAAATAACTAGATGGATTTTACAGGGTCTAACGACACTTACAGTGTACGATAATTCAATAAACAAAGAAATCTAAATAAAAAATTTAGATAAATTTGGAACGAATACACTGAAGATTAATTTTTCGAAACAGAATGTCTAAATCTGGTTCGGGCTGAGGCAGTACAGTATTGGAGGTCATGAAGGCTTGCAAAAGTAAAAAATAAAATTGCTAGGGTCATATTTAAAAAAATGAAGTTGAAGTCCTGGAGAGATGAAATGTTACATATAAAAATTGATTATGCCATTCGATAGAGGGCAAAAAGTTGTCATGAGAAAGTGTTCTTCTTTTTTCAATATCTCCTCAAACAAGGTTGAAATTAAACAAAAACGGATTTCCAAGATTTCATTTTTTTTCAATATTTCGAAAACTAATCGTGTTAGCTTTGATTTTTTAGAGGCATAATGTTGGTTCCCTGATTATGCAACTTTGCCGACATACAAGTTACTTTGTATCTCTTACCATTTCCGAGATCCCTGTAGTGAGAAGCAAATTTGTAACAGCCTGTATATAATTTTTATGATATATTTTTATTTTTAGATAAATATATAAATTTATTGTATTTATTTTTATTTGCAAATGCACACTTTTTGAAGCATTTTTGACAGTGCAAAAAAATTTTTTATTTGAAGCCCCGAATTTTGCCGTCCACGGGAATTTGCCGCCCTGGGCATAGCCCCTAGTGTAAATCCAGCACTGGGTGTTCCCAACATTTGTACTAATTTTCAGCTTTATGCGAATTATTGTAAGCTTACCCCTATTTTTTGAGCTACTTTGACAGGGTTATTAGCTTAATATACATGGAAGATAAAAAAGAAAAACAATTTTTTTTTTAATTTTTGGTGGAGCGTAATTTTTCAGGGGTTTTCTCAAAAAATTTTATATCAAAGACCCCTATCCTTTCATCTTAAATTTTTTCGGTATTATTTAGATACACTCTGTATATAAGTATATATTTTTTTATCCTAAAATAAATTTACACAGTACACCACCAAATCTTTTGTTTTATTTTTATTTGCAAATGTAGTCATTAAAGCTTGAAAAATTTAAAATTCACAATTCAAAAAAAAATTAAATAATTTTAACTCGTACTTACCTCATCCATTGTTAAATTCAAAGAGTCGTCGATTAACATTTTCCTTTTCTTAGCTGATCTATCGATGCCCTCAGTCGATTCCCTGGGCCTCTTGCTAGTCTTGTTCCCTTCAGCTTTGTTCAATTCCTCCATGAAATGACTACTTGGCCTCCGCCTGCTTCTCGACATTATCACAGAATTTTTAATGTTCTCGAACAAGCCTGGGGTATTCAAAGGAGTCTTAAAACCACTTTCGGTTCTGCTACCGATCTCCTGTGGTGTGACCGGTGTAATTTCCTCAACGATTGGTTTATAAGGTAGTGATTTCGACCTGCGACTTTTTATCACCGATTTAGGAGTGGATAATTCAACACAATCTTCAATACTAGAATTTAAAGTCTTTGACAGCTTCTTATGGGTGTTTCCGCAAGGCTTTACCAATGGAGTATCGAGAATTATGATAGATGTATTGTTCTCTGGAGTACTTTTTATAGAGTCATCATCGACCATCACCACTGAACCACTATAGGATTTACTAAATGAAGTGCTATTTCTCAACGAACGTTTAGAGTTTGTGGAATTGCTTAAATATTCCACATCGCTTATATCTTCTTCAGACTGAGATTCGTCAATCGAAAGACTTTTTTTAGATTTCGGTGTGTCTTTTCCAGACTGATCGTCTGTCAATAAATCCGAATCATTTTTGCTCAAAGGTGATTTGTTAAAAATGCTTATGAAACTCTCACTTAATGAAGAACGCCGTGGTGTTGGAGCTTTAATGGGTGATATGTCGCAAGACTTGCAATAATTTCCAGCGCTTCTTCTTGACGAAGCTCTCCTCGAAACGTTGATTCCGTTGCTTAATGTAGACTGGTTCAATGCATCTTCGTCTTCTTTATCTTCTGCATTTGATTTTAAATAATGTGCATCGTTTGGTTCGCCTCGAGATGCTGATCTAGAAAGACAATCGGATAGTTTTTTGCTCTCATCCACATAACTTCTTAAAGGTGGTCTGCTTTGTGGGATAAAAATGGGTTTTATGTCTGTTTTTTCCAGCGGTTCTCTCGCAAATGATTCTTTTTCTTCTTTGGTTTGGTCATTTTTACGTGAGGACCTTCTAGATTTATTTGAATTATTATCGTTATTTAAGGAAGTGGAACTCCCAAAAGATTGATCTTGCAAGTCAGGTAAGGAGTCATTGCTAGATGAGTCAGTTTCTTTCGTTCCTTCATTTAAAGCACTTTTTCTGAAGGTTCGTCTCATTGACGGTGTTCTAACAACTTTTATATCTTCTAACTTTGAATGTTGTAAAGCTTGTTTATTTTCTAATTCGTGTTGCTAGAAAACAATGAATTCTAAATGATAAAATTCACTAATGTACAATAATTTTACAGTTACACTGTACTAAAAACAAACTTTTCTAAGGCCTTTGGCAGAGTTCATCATACAACCTTAATAGAAACATGTAAAGCTCTTGTAAAAATTGGAAATTATTTACAGAAATTTTCCTGGTGCGAGGACGCCCCATATGCAGGATGGCCGTGTTAAATGCTAATTATTAAAGAAGGATGTCATCCACTAAGTCGCTATTACTGAGTCAGCCAGAACCCCTTTCGGAATGCGCGAGCAGTCGAGGTCAGCCAATGGAGCGCGGTCCACGGGGTCAGCCAGTGAGTCACGAGAGTCCTAACATAGCAAATAAACAAGAGACAACTCTGTCGTTTGCGGGAATAAACCGAATGTTGAAATTGTGTTTTAATCGGGGGTGAAAATCCCCGTGTTTCTAACATTTATTTAGTGACTTTTGGTAAAGTTTTTAAATTGATTAAGTTAAATAGGGATCTAGAATTCAGAAAGTATCATGCGAGATGTTGAGTTCTCAAGTATGGGAAATATTTGATTGAATTTAAATCAACTACTGATTTGTATCCAATGAATCGGAAGAATGTGAATACATACCGTTAGTTCTCGGTGGTTATCAAATAGCATTCACTTGAATAAGCGAATTACTCATAAACAAAATGAATTTCAAATATTGTATATATCTACACACATATTGTTTATGATTTTAAAAATATTTATTGGAAACAAAAGAACACATTTAGTATTGTAAAGACAGATCTAAAGACATGTTCTTATACCGGTCTGGTCAGGTAATTCTTTCGCATAGACTAAGTAAATTACACGCACCTCTCCTATCAACTTTGGGTGGAAAAGGTCGGACATGACATATATCATCATCAGGCTGCGACTCGGACTCTCGTAATTGGTTGGCTTTGGGAGAGCACGTGCCCCGTTGCAATATTTGTGAACCGACCGAATACCTAAAGCGCTTTGCTATTTGTTTATTTTTATTATTATTCCATTCAAACCTTTGGTAAGAAGTAGACGCAATATTACAAAATAAAAATTAATTATGTGTACAGTGTTGAACAAAAAATTAATGTTATTAAATGGTATTGTCGTGCAGAAAGTGCGGAGGAAGTCGTTGGTCCATTTATATTTTCATACCCCGACGAACCAGTCCCCACTGCTAGAACTGTTTTGAATATTTTTCATAAGTTTGAGGAGTATGGATGTGTTAATCGGTGTACGAAATATAGCAATCAGGAATCTAGTCAAATTCCTGAAGCAAGGAGAGAAAAAGAGGTGCTTTTGTACAGTTCGTCGCATTTTAAAAAATAATGGTTACAAAGCCTATAAAATGCAAACTTTTCAAGAAGTTATTCCTGGTGATCAAATAAGGCATATGGAGTTTTGTGAATCCATTAGGGAAAAAATAGATGAAAATAACGAATTCGCTAGGCAGATTTTATTTACAGACGAATCATCTTTTTCCTTAATTGGCCATCATAATCCTCCAGTTCAAGATTATTTGGAACAAACTTTTCCTGAAAGGCTTATTTCCACAAGAGGTATCATACCTTGGCCTCCTCGATCTCCAGATCTGACACCCTGCGACTTCTTTTTATGAGGTCATTTAACGCAACTTCTCTACAAACATCGACACGAAAGAGCCACAAATTTGGACGAATTACGGCTCAAGATCAGTTACTCCTGAAATTTTGTCAAATGTTTGTCAAGAATTATACGACAGATTAGGGTATTATGAAGCTCAAGCAGGTGGTTTGTTTGAACACCTTATTAATTAATAATAAGCTTTATTTAATAAACATTTGAAAATAATTCATTATTTTGCTTAAGAATTACCACTCATTTTAATTTAGAATACCGTTGTAGTTTTTATGAAAGGTTAAAAATAATTTGTAATAAAGTTGGAATGCTTTAGTATAGTCTCAAAACCTCTTACAATTCTTGTAAAAAAATATCATACAAATGGTGTAATTACTGTACGTATGTCAACACTGCTGTCAATTCCAGGCTGTGGCTTATACTCTTTATGCCATCGCAATGAATCAAAAACGTAATTATTGTCCAGTATTATATCTTCCATATGTACGTATCTTCGACGTACATTGTTCCCAAATTCCTAATGCAAGACAGAGGCAATAAACCAATAGTCAAGAAGAGCTTAGAACCGCACTTCTTATGGCGTTTTTTTATTTCCTTATATCGATGGCATAAAGTTATACAAATGATATGAGGGCGGAGTCAGAATTATTAGGGGAGACTGGTGAAATATTTATATAATTTACTAACTTTGTATTGGAAATAAAAATATGGCCAGACCGGTATATTAAAAGCTGCGGGTTACTCTCTCTCCCACACTGGACTCAAAAAAGAAGCATTTTGCAATTAAAGGCTTTTTCTGCGAGCCATGCCAATTTACGACGTAGATACTTTCGAAGACGCTTTTCCGCATTTTCCTAGGTAAAGATTCGTTTTCTGCGGATCCTCTACCAAAAATGGCAAATTTTGCTAAGATGAAACTCGACGAGAACTCCCATCTTCAAAAATTCGAAAACTGACCGAATGTCAGGCAATCGTCAGATAGAATTTTGCATTTGAAGGCATTTTTCAGGTCGTTTGGATTGCGGTGGGTCGTTATTTTACTATTAGACACCAGCTATGGTTTTTCAGAGCGATAAAATTTGATTTGAACATATTAAATTTTGCGTTTACACCTGCAGAGACTTTCTATTTTGGAAAACATCAAACTTTTACATGCAGGATGTTTAAAATATATATTTACCGGCCTGCGGAAAGTACACTGCGCTGCGTGTGGCTCGTGTGCGGCAGGCACGAGTGAAAGGTCAAGTCGGCAAATGCCGACTTCCACCTTTCTAGTAAATAACGAGCGTTCAAATAAAAACGTGGTCGAAGTTGGCTCTGACACATTGGACATAGGGAATAGCTTATAGCAAATGAACTTAGACGTCATCTGTCAAAGCGCTATATCGTCGCTATCAATTTGAATATTTTCGTTTTAAAAAGCGTTTAAAATGGTGTTTTCTCATGAACAAAAAGTGTTTATCATAGAGTCCTACTTTAGAAATGGACGCAAGACTGATGGAATATGGAAGTATTCTATTGAGGAATGTTTCATAGAATTTCAAAATCAATTTCCCGGCGTTATTGAGTACAAAATTTTTCAAAGTGCAGTTCAGCGTTGTGTTAATGTTTTTCGTGAAACGGGCAGTGTAACAAGAAAAGAAGGAAGCGGCCGACCTAAAAAGCGGACTGAAGAATTAAAAGAAAATGTCCAACAAATAATGGAAAATGCGCCAAGAACTTCTGTACGTGTTTTATCACAAATGGTGGGAGTATCAGTCGGTACCTGCCACACAGTGTTAAAAAAAGATTTGCGTTTGTTCTCCTATCGTTTAACTTGTCAGCAAGAACTTCATGAAGTTGATTTTCCGCGACGGGCTGTATTTTGTGAATGGTTTTTAAACAACTACGGTGAACTTCATAATATCACCTTTTTTT